>NC_026740.1:2000070-2074376 GCF_000210295.1 Trypanosoma brucei gambiense DAL972
TATACGTTATTTGTTAACTCTTCCTTCGGATGAAACACTACAGTGTCACACCTTTCCTTCTCATATCATATGTATGTGCTTCACCTCACATTATTACTCCATACCATCGTGTTCTAATGGGAGAAATAATGTGGAATAATAGATTGGGTGAAAAAAGAAAAGATCAGAAAGGCATGACTATCTCTCTCTATAGTGTGTGGTGTACGCTGTTGATGCTTTGAAAGTTCTGCATCATCACGTGATATCATATACCCGTATGCTGCGCTTGTGCATCCGTATGTGTATATATTTTCTTTGATACATTCTCGGCGTAATGGAGAGTGTGTCCATGTCAGTTATTTTTTGTTTCCTTCACGAACTTACGCACTTCAATGCGAATTTCCATCGTTTTACACACGGTGCAGTCGCTTAGCCCTATTATGCGAGGTGCGTGTGGTTAGTAAAAGATTAAGAAGAAGAGAGGCTTTAACCGATATGTTAGAGAGGCGCAAAAAGTAATGTTCAATTTCAAAAGGGATTTGGTTCTTTCTTTTCGTTTCCTTCAAACTTTTTATTTCTACTGAATAAGAGGTTTTGATGGTGCATAAATGCGAACACTTGGTTCCTACCATCGTACATGTGTTTTTTTTTTGGAAAAGTATCGGCTGTTGTGTCAAAATACACGCATGTTCTGCGAGTAAGGAGAAACCCACGGCTATTGATGAAGTAAATGCGATTGGGCACAAAAATGAAAATTCCTCTATTCAATATACGCTTGCGGTTGTGAATTCCCATTATCGACATTGGAACTTCGAATGTCCTCGGCTTGCGGGTGCACGTTGACCTGACAGGCCAGCGGGAAGTAAAATGCAAGTGTCGCGAAGCTTCGTGCGCTCACATGGTGGGCGTGTAGGCCTGTCAGGTTTTGGTTCCCTGGGGTTAGACATCTGCCTTCTGTTATTCGTATAAATCCGCGCGGTGGAGCGGTCGCGTGAGAGAGCGCTTAATGCCAGCTTGTGTGGAAAGCGTTTTTTCTTTTGCCATCTGCACTAATGCGAGAAAGGCCCTCGCTTTCTTTGTGAAGCGAAAGGGATAACACCTTTACGGAATATCAGTTTGCACAAAAATAAGGGAAGGGGGACTCCACATTGGTGGTTGAGCTCGAATTGTTTGACCACCAAAGTAAATGTTTTTTAATAAAATAGGCTTGAGTGAGCGGCTCTGTGGTTGCCATGGGTTAAGTCACCGGTGGCTGCAGAAAAGCAACGGAGCAAACTCCGGGAAGGGGATTCTACGCTGGTGATGGGACTTGCAAATGCAATGGGGAGATCGGGGTTGCTACCACCCACTGGCGAGTCGAAGCAACGGTGCGCCGCCGGTTCGTGGGGAGTAGGCTCATTGCTATTCGGAGGCTAAGCAAAATGTGTTATACGGATAAAGAAGAAAGGTGCTTGGGAGAGTTGAAGGGGGTGAAGTGCATCTCTGACGCCTTTTGTGCGTGAAGTCTCATAGACGAAGGAGGTTAAGAGGATTTCCCCCCCTTTCCTGCCACTCGTTCCGAGCCTCCACGCGGAAAGGGCGTCATAACGGGGATATGTTTGGTATGGGCAAGTTGGGTGCATGCAAACACACAGCGCGTTTTAGCATTACTGCCATTTTTGCGCACCTTCATCTTTTACTTCCTTCCTGCTTATTTCTCTCCCTTCTCCGACGATTTATTCTACGTGCGCTGTTCACTAGTTTAATGAACCCCACGCGGTAAGCTTCGTCGTTTGTGTGGAGGTTTGAAGGTGCTGTGTCATGCGGCGTCCACCCGCATGTACCGCGTGTGACACTTTCCTCCCTCTTCCATCTGTTCATTCTTTTTTAAATTAAGTATTCGAATTTATTGTCTCTTACTACCTTCTTGTCAAAGTGGCGCCGATGTCTTTTAACATTGCCTGGCGCTGTGGCATGCTTTAGTTTGTGTGTGTGTGTATGTGTAGTGCCGTTTAGCACAGACAAGAGAGAGGGAACGGGGAGAATTTTTGGGAAGATTATAAGAAAAACTACAACCGCTGCGATTGTAAAAGCAGAAACTGAAATAGAGTGCCCGAAAAGAAGGAGGTGTAGCCCGAAAGCGATGTACATTCTATAAAACTCGAAAAATGTACACATCCCAGCGTGTAGATGCATCCGATGCGCTGTCGCATTTACATCAAACCACCGGGGCGTACCTATGTCCCCGTTGGGTAGCTGTTCGCCATCCAAAACTTAAATAAAAAAGCACGCAAGCGGTGCTTAGATGAGTGGCGGGCACTACCTCTTACACCATTATCGCTTGATTCCCACCGGATTCCGCCATCACCACCGCAACTTCTTCCTCAACTTTCCTCCGTATCTCCACCCCATTTTCCACTCAGTCAAACCTTGCGGCATCAGCGCTGGTGGTGTTGGCCTTTGTCATAAAACGGTCGTAGAAATCGTCGTCATCATCTGTGTCGCCACTGAGTGCACCGTCATCTGCCGCCCCCGCGGTGACAGCCTGCCGCTCACCCAGCTTTGTCATGATGTAGACGTGGTAGCTTCCCGTTGGTGCAGCGCCAGAAGCGAAGACAGACTTTTCAATGGTGCGATGCTCCACGTCAAAGTTCAGTTTCCTCCGGCGGAAGTGATCGATCCGTGTCTCCGGCGCGCCGTACGAGACGGAGAGGAACCGACCTCCATTTTTCATTACACGCGCCAGGTTCTTTGTGAGGGTATATAGATTGTGAAAGGAGTTGCTTCCACCGAGTGTGGCGTCAACGAGCCCCTTGTCGATGACAAAGTCGAAGAGGGCATCCTCCGGACAGAGGAGGGTTAGTAGTTTGTCTGGTGCGGTGTGAATTAGGTCGCAGCAGATCCATCGCATCTCATCCATTCCTTTGTAACGCCTCGTCATCTGCGAAATGACTGTGGGCGACACGTCCACGTTAGTGATCTTGCGAACGTTGAGATGCTCATACATGCATGGGGAAAGGCGGCTGTTGCCGCAGCCCACCACAAGAACGTGTATCTGTTCAGCCGGCTGAAGCATTTGGCGAAGGACAGGCTCGAGGTTATCGAAGGTAAGATACCAATCAAAAGTGGTGTCGTTGCTACGGTACCTCTCCTCCCAGTAATCCGGGTTAGCGTACTTGGACATTGTGCGTGTGCCTCCTGCCCCTCTCCTGAGTCGCCCTTTCTTCTTCCTTTTTGTACTTCAACTCCAAAAAAAAGTTCGCTTGGGCTGTCTATTTTTAACCGTTACCCGCTACCGTCGTTGGCGGCCCTCCCTTTCTGCGACTCTGATACCTTTGATGTGGATATTGCCACAATCACTTCCCTTTCTTTTCTTTTCTTTTCTTTTTTACTTGTTTCGTTTTTCCACTTTAAATGCGACTGAAGCTGAAACAAGGAGACAGAGAAAAGCAACAAGTTGTTACGAAAGTGCTACAAAAACGGGGAGTGTGCGGATACGTGCGGGGCTGTTTCGGGGCAACGGTGATTTACCCGTGCGCCCCGGTCGTGCCATTAGTGCATGCAAAAATACCAAAGTATCTGGGGATGCCTTACGATGACCCTCTTCACCACTATTTCCGTTTTCTCCTCTTTCCCGATAGTAGCCTATCAACGAGCAAACCAACAGGTACACAACTACACTTCCCCCTTTCCTCTATCAAGCTCTCGAGCGGCTCGGTTACACTTTCTTCATTCACTCACTCACTCACGCTCTTTCCTTTTCTCTTTCTCTTAGACTCCCACAGCTCAGTAGTGCGTGGAGAGTTCTATCTTTCCTTCCCTCTGTTTGTTAATCTGTATATTTTCTCTATGATAACTTCTCTTTCCCTAACCCCTTGTTCCAACCACACAAGCCTCCTCTTCCCTATTCCTCCACAAAGGCAACATGTGCCGGCTGGCAAGCCCCGGCGCAAATATGTATTATCGCCGTACTTTGCGTCAGGCTCATTACTTCGACAACAACAGTAAGTACAGATACAGTGGTGGCCTCGGCGCGGACTTCCCCTTCATTTGCTCTTTATCTGGACTAATTCCCCTCAGTACGGTCTCGCAACAAATTCAAGTGGCCACTGGTATATTAGGTCCCTTGCCGCTTCCCCCATCAGCAGTTGACGGGGGAGGGGGAACCGAGAAACGGAAAAGGAAAGTACAAATTCAACGGTTGAGAAAGTGTAGGCATGTGTGTGAAAATGTTTGTGCACCACGAACTGTATGTGAACACTGGTTGGCAGCAATGGACAAACAAAAGTCAACAACGCACGGACACAACAAGGGGAAACAGACGGGGAGTGAAGAAGGACATAATGGAACCCGAAAGCATGAAAGTAACCTGTTCGTTGGGTCGTTCTTGTCCCGCGCTGTTTCCCCCCTTTCTTTCCCTTATTTTCTCACACAGTGAGTTGCACCTCCGACGCGGCGTTAGTAAGGCCAAGCTCCACATCGTTCGGCGCTTGCTTCGCCCACACCAACTGTTTAGAGGCTAGCGTAAGGACACTCACGAAGGTTCGTGCCGCCTCACGCCGCGCCATTCCTTCGCAAAGCTCATGCAATGTGCAGTGCTCCCGAGGAAGTGCCTTGGACTTTTTCCCGCTCGCAGCTTTACCCTTCCCCTTCCCTTGAGATTTCGACAACAGGTTTCTGATGTGCTTCAGCGTCGCGAGCGCCACTGCCTCCGACTGTCGTCTGCTCGCTCCACCGCCAACGTTACTCTCTCCGTTGTCATTGCCCTCCATTTCTTCACGGTCACGCTTGCGGCCTGACTGCATGAAGTTCTCGTCCATGAACATATCCCCACTGTCGCCGGCGATAATGAATTCATCGGGATTTTCATCCACAACACGCGCGTTTTTTTCCCGCTGTTGCCGTGCCTCCCGCTCGGCAGCTTCTTCTTCCATCTGCTTTTCTACGAGGGGCTTCACAGCATCGATGTAAGAGGCTGTGAGAGCCGGACCTGCTACCCTTGCGAGCGGGGATCCGTCAACAGCAGCCCACAACTCTCCCTTGTTGAAATCCTGCGCGAGCACTCTCCGGTCTTGTATCTCCTGTTGGTCGAGCGGACCTCGGCGCGGTGCAGCTTCAACGATATCGTTCCGATTCTCCATCCACCGTCTTACCGCTTCGCCAGAGACAGTGGTGTTCTCCTTGTCCAACATCTTTGTTGTTGTGGCTCCAGCAGCTCGGTGCCTACGGGACGAATTTTGTTGCTGAGTCAGAGCGGCATTGAGCTCGTTGTCAGCACCGTAAGCTGAGAGAAAAGGATCCGCCGCCTCATCAACTCCCAGTGCCGGGGGCATAAAATCTGGCAAAATGGCCGCGTCGCCGTTATCAGGAAGCGGTGCGCCGATATCGAGATCATACGCTGGTTGCGGGAGGGGCATGAAGTCACCCAGTGCCCCGCCTGCTGCTGTCAGCGCGCTGCTACGACCTCTCTCGATGCTCGGGAGACTTGACTTGCGACTGCTGGTCTCACTCACATTGTCGCCAAACGCCTGAATGTCTGCCCGGACCATCTCAAAGCCGTCGTAGTCCTGCTGCGTGCCGTTCAGGTCCTCAGTTCCTTGTGAGCCAGAGTTCCACGTGTACCACACGGACCCAGTCATGGTCGTGCTATCAATACCGTTCCTCACATGGTCATTAACACCGCCGAGTGCACAAACCGGGCCCTGCAGGAGGTCTGCGATTTCATCGAAGCGTGCCTCAAGTGCTTCCTCGTGCGACCCATTGATCCCAGCGGCGCGGATCCCGACAACACCTTGCGTGCGCCCAACGCGGCGACCGCCCCAGTTGAACGTTGCGGCCTCTGCGTCTCCGTTCAGCAGTGCAGCCGTACCGGTGCCGGGGGCAGCCTTCTTGAAATGACCGGCGTTGGCTTGAGGGGAGGCGACGCGAATGAGTAGTATGGCATTTTCTGCGTCCTTCTTCAAGCCGTGCACCTTCACAGCGTAAATGCGGACAACACCAACGAGGAGCTCGCCACTCGTGCGCAGGGCAATGGGAACCACGGGCTGCACAATGTCCACCACACACTTTCGCAGGTCCATAAGCCTCACATCGCTCCGCGTGATACGTCGTTCCCAGTGCGCAGCAAGCCAGATCTTCGCCAGTGGCCCATCCTTCGTCAGCACGTAGGTTGAGTAGAACATCTTGTTTTATTCAAGTGCAATATTTTACCTTAGGGAATGCTTACTCCCCTTGTTTTTTTTCCTGTACCTTCCTACTTCTCTGGTGAGGCACTGTTTCTGGTGATTTGCTTCACCAACCGGCCACTGTGTGATCACCCAAAGGTGGGAAAGCAGTTAATCATGAAGGAGCCGAAGGGAAAGCATACAAAAATAAAATAAAATAGAAGGACCGTTGGGCTACGCCAAACAAGGTGTACACGCATACACATATCTTTAATGTCACAGCGGTGTAGTCACCTGTCGTCATTCAATGTGACAGTTACATTTCAGTAAACAAACACGAGGAGGCCTTTGATTTTCCTCTTCACACTTCTCTACATTAGGGCGCAGTGGGGCTTTGGGGGAAGGGAGGTGTTAGCATGCAAACCTCCTTACACGCCGCGGTGTCTGGGTCGCAACTAAGCGAAACAATCAAAAAAATTCAACAAACAGGCACCGATAGGGAACACGTGTAAGGAATTGAGAGATATTCAGGTCTATTTTTGTGTGCACAACCTACGCAAATGAGCAGAGGGAGAGGCTCTTCTCTCCGTATCGGGGCCCATGGTGAGGAGATGTTCAATGCCTCTCGGGTCACCGCTTCTGGGAAACCCCATGGTCAATTGCGCCATAGACAAAAAGGATACGGTAAAGCGGGGAAAGATAAAAGTATACATGCTTGCTCCCCCGCTACATCCACCTGCATTTCTTTCCACACCGCGTACCTTGCCGCAGTTACAACTCAGAGTAGCAGTTGCATTGGTGGTGCGTGCCATCTACTCCTATCTCTATTTAGAGCATTTGAGATTCTTCTCTCGTCTATTCCCTCCACTCTTCGGTTCCACCCAAGCAAACATTGCATACAAACATGAACTCATGTTGCAGCCCCCCCTCCATCAAATACGCACATGCTTACAAGAAAATACAGTTGTTTCTTTCGACCGAGCGCCGCTCAACTGCCTTTCTATTTCTTTTTTTGTTTATTTCTTGTTCCCAGTCTTCTGCAATCCGCTTCATAATACCTTCTTTCCCGTCTCGCAGTGCCAAAAAAACATATTCCTTCCACCGCTTCAAATGAAAAGTTTTATTCCTTGGTCGCCACAGCAGCAGCAGGGTCATCATCATCATCACTCCCCGCTTCCTCCGCCCTCTTCATGGCCTCACGGGCCTCGAACAACGGCTGTAACTCGGGCCGCGGCTCTGGTTGCGGTGGAATCGGAGTGGGCGGCCGCTGCTTCGTTGCAGTTTCCATCGGCAACAGTGTTTTAGCCCGTCTGCGGAGTACGAGCGTTGTGGCAATGATTGTCACAGCGTCTTGCGATTCCTGTGGGACAGCACTTAAAGGACGGCAAATATACGTAATGCCCTCCGTTGGAGGTTTCTGTGCCTGCTCTTTTGCTGGGACGTCTTCCCCACCTTCTCCACCCTCCCCCGTTGCTTCTTCGGTTTCCAAGGGTGTGGGCAAGAGTGAGTTCGACGCCACTTGCAACTTTTCCTCCAGCTTCGCAAGTGCATCGGGTTCCCATTGCTGAACGTACATGATCACATCCTCTTCTGCATTGCCGTGGAGTGGACTGCTGCGTAGAGGTCGGACCAGTTGAGTTATGGTGGACGCATTCAGTGTCACACGTAGGGGGGGTTGAATAGCACGGGCGAAGGCTCCTTCGATCGTTCCTCCGGCGGTGAGTTCCACTGTTGGCAGGCGGTTCTGCATATGAGCCGGGCCTGCGCATGTCAACTGCGGTCCCCGCTCCAGTATGACCATCGGTGGTGTGGTCGATTGTGATGACCCATGCCCCCTATCCACAGGTTCCAGGATCATCAGCAACCGTGTGGTACGCTCCTTCAAGATGATCGTTTCGTCACCCGTTGGGGAAAGCCGAAGTCGCTTCCCCGCTGCGTTTTGCAGCACCGGACGGATACGCAGCTCCACCACGAGACTCGGGTCGTCGGTGCCATACCTTATGGAGCAAACTTCAACCGATGTGAGTATTACTCCTAATCCCTTACCTGCATTTTGGCACATTTTCTCGTGGGTATTGCCAGTGTTTGGATTGTTGCCTGGGTTATTGTCAACAGCCGCGGCTGCGGCAGCGGCACCGCCCCCCGATCCCTCATACGCCGCTGCAAGGTTAACCGGGACGAGGGACTTCAACCACCACTGCAGCGGAGGAAAGTTGGCAGCTTTCACCAATTCCGCCATGGAACCGCCGTTGCATTCCGGTGCGAATATCATGGGTACCCGCCGTGGCTCCTCCTGATGTGGAGCAACCACTTCAAGCCGTGGCGGTACGCGTGTCGTGCCATACAGGACGCCGGGATGCCATTCGCCCTTGTGGTAAAAGCCCTCCTGCTGAAAGGCTCTATGTGCTGTGGAACCAAGGCGATGTACAAACACACCAGCACCTATGGGCGCATCCTTTTCAAAGTTTCCATAGTAGCGTGTAACGCCAGATGCGAGCCTCCACTCCCCGGCCGTGAAGACGTTGTCAACAAAACTCCCATGGAAGGATGAACCATCTTTGAAGCGGTAGACACCGTACCCCTGCTTCCTATTCTCTACCCAAGCCCCATCGTAGCTGCTCCCGTCTGCATACTGATAGTGCCCAACGCCGTGCTTCAAATCGCGTGACCAGGAGCCGACGTACCGCGAGCCGTCGGGATACACAATGCGACCACGACCATGGCGCACACCGTTGTGCCAGCGTCCCGCGTAAATGACGCCTTGCTCGGCCCACCAATACACGCCGACACCGTGACGACGGTTGTGATCATATTCTCCAGCATACGCATCACCATTCGGGAAGAGTGCCATGCCGAGTCCGTGCTTAGTACCATCGCGCTTACGGGAGCCGAAGTAAACTCCGAGTTCACCAATTTGCTTCACAAGGCCATGTCCCCGCTCGCCCCACTCGTCATGGTATTCCGAGAGCGCTTCGTACACAAGCTCTTCTGGGAGCGGTTCATTTTCCTCTTCTTCGAATTCCTCATTATCCTCTTCCTCTTCCTCCTCCTCCTCCTCTTGGGCTTCTTCATCATCTTCTTCCTGGTTCTCACGCCGCTCCTGTTCTTCACGCTGGTGGGCCGCCAGACGCTCCTGTCGGGCCTTATCCCGGAGTTGCTGGCGCATCTGCAGTTCCGCAGCTGTGGGCAACTCGGGTCGCATCTCTTCCCATCTCAGATAAACCTGCATTTCTGTTGACTCGAGGGGAAAACCGAAGGCGGCCCTCTTTAAGCGCTTTACGAGGTATTCCACGAGGAGGTAATGTTGTTTTCCTGTCGCCCACTGCAGCAGCGTCTGTTGTGTTACCGGGTCCCGCTCCTGCAGGATTCGTTCGAGCTCTTCCTCGTCGTCCATGTCGTTAAGGTACCGCAGCAAACGACTGATTTTCGGTGCAGCTCGCTTGCGGCGCACCTCATCATCTTCCTCCTCATCTTCTTCTTCTTCCAAAGCGTTAGCGTCCTCCTTTTTGTTCCGAGCATACAGAGGATGGACAAACTGCCAGATAATCGGCAGCTCCATGTCCATTTCCCCTTCTGCGTCACTTCCCGACATATTTTCTGTCAGTCTTTTTCTCTAACCTAACTGCCTGAATCCTGGTCGCACCTTCTTTTGTGTGCTCTAAATGTGCGCGTGTTAGTGTAAGCACCCCCTTTTAGACCTAAAGCCTAAGTGAACTGTATAAGCGCAACAATCAAATAAAGCAAAGCGAAACAGATGGTCTGACAGGAACGAACACAGCAATTCCAATGGAAGTTACGAAAAACATCTGACAGAAGCTACAACTTACACCACTCCACGCAGCCATTTTGTCACCATCTTCTATTGCCCATCCCATTTTTGTCGTTCTTCCGAGGTCTCTATTTTTTTTTTTCTTCGTAAGCTAGCCACTTTCCCCTTCCATCCACAACCCGTCTTCGCAGCGATGTGGTTATTGAACGTGCGTCTTAAAGGCAATGACAACTCTAATACGAAAAAACAGCCTGTGGCAGTTCACCCAACGCATGAACACCATGGAATTCATAGCATCCAGTTTCCCTTCTCCATTTCAATTGTTTTCCCTCTTCAAAACTGAGACACAATGAGCTGAAAGAATAACAACATCAACAGCAATTGCCCCAGCGCTACATGCTGCTTGAAATGCATACAAGCGCATATGTCTAGAGTAAACATGTACACCCCCCTACAAAAAAATAAAAATAAACAAATAATAAAAAATAACCGTTACAATTTCATACGTCACCTTCGCCTTGTCTTTGCACCTTGCCGCATTTCGCCTTATGTTCCCTCATCAGATTTGCACGAAAGGGGAAACAAAATGAAGCAAACGGCGCAATACACAGTTCATAAATATATAAACAGAGATGTATGGATGCCAATGGATGGAAGAAACATCCATACTTTTACACAATAAAGAGATCCCCACGACAGAAAGAAAAGACGAGTAAATCAACCATTGAAGCCACTAGTCACAAAGGAAAATAACAATAATAATAAACTATGGTACTGTGTGCAGAGCAACCGAATCAGCTTGCAACTGTAGACGATCACCTTCGAGTAGCTCGAACAGACTTGACTGCCCACACAATATAACAATAATGACAATGTATGTGATGTGGCCCAGTTCTCCGTGATTATGCCGCATCTGTCCCTCCCCCCCACGTTGCTGAGGGGCTACTCAAGACCTGTGGTAATGACATAACCAAAGAAATATACTGGTGAAAGTAGAAAATAATCGACACAAACACTCATCAAGATAACTATTTACGTGCGCGTACTCAGTTGCAGCACATAATCAACAACAACAACAAGAAAACAAATCAAATCAAACCAAAATAATAGTATAAAAAAAAATATAATAATAGATAATTTGGCTTGTCACGGAAATTTGAAGAGAAAGGTGGACACATGCCACAGCGTCACGTGACTTACCATCCCCCACGCTAGCCACCGCCCACATCAACAAATGCCGATGTTGCTTTCCATCGAAGCCATTGTCAAGGAAATGACACACAACATTCGGTTCCAGCAACGGTAACTACCGCGTGCTGCCAGGTATTAACCCTCTAATTTGGTGCTGTTGCGACTCATGCTAATATTGTCATTATTATTATTATTATTATTATCAATATTATCATTGTTTTTCCTTCACCTCAGTATTTCCCTCATTCTCCACGCTGCCGCCGCCTCCGTGAAGTCCCCGTGAGTACTCTTCTCGCTCCTTCTGATCTGTCTCATAGTCAAAATGCTCCATTGCAGCATGTTTCCCGTGACTCATCGCCTCCGCATCATGAGCCAACTCACGGAGCTCGAACGACATCGCTTCGTGGACGTCCACGTGCGCAAGTTCGTCAACTGCTGTCCCATCATTTGCCATCAGCGCTGCCAGCGGTCCCCGAGGGGCATTTGGTGAATGACTACGCTTCCGGGAATTTGAATGGTGTGGCCTTCTCCCCGTACTTACCGAGACGCCGAAATGATACATGAGTGGGAGCTTCACGCCACTGAGCTCACCACAGAGCGTTTCATCATAGCTGTGCTCAATATAATAGTTTGATGATTGCGGTAGGTGACGAGCCTTCGGTTGTGGGGGCGCGGTGAAGACAACCCGGCGGAGACTAATATTCTCACGCCGGAGCGCCACGCGGAGCTTACCATCGTAGTATCGTACCAGCAACTCCACAGGTTCTTCCGGCGTACGGCGCAGAATCTCCTCTTCCTCTTCCACGCGTTGTTTATGCTGTGACCGCTGA
This sequence comes from Trypanosoma brucei gambiense DAL972, assembly GCF_000210295.1. NCBI lineage: Eukaryota > Euglenozoa > Kinetoplastea > Trypanosomatida > Trypanosomatidae > Trypanosoma > Trypanosoma brucei. The sequence goes on from NC_026740.1 coordinate 2,011,983, forward strand.
GTTCCCTTCTGTTCTTTAATGTTTTGGTGATTAAGCCCCATCATTATGGCATGCGGAGTAGGTGCTTGACGGAAGTCATAATTGCACTGCAGCCTAACTGGGGATACTCGGAAATCAGGCTGAGTTGGGTCGAAATTATTTACGGTTGGCGGACGGCCCCCCTCTGCTTCGCTTCCGGGGAGATTAAGCAGCAGTGTGATCTTTGGTTCATGCTTCACGTGCTTCTTTTTATCTCTTCCAGTTTTATCTTCGCCGCCGTTGCCGTCTTCGTACCCTTCGGTCCGGCCGATGGAGTCAATTAGCACACCAAACCCCTTAAAGTCAGAAAATTTGAGACCGAATACACGAGGCTCTAGGTCACTCTCATTTTGTGACGTTCCGCGCTTGAGGAATCGACTGTACAACTCCTCGCGTTCCTTCTGCCGTTTCAGACGTTCGGCGTGCCGCTCCTCCCGCTTCGTTTCATTCACAACTCCCTCATCATCATCATCATCATCATCATCATCGTCACTTTCAGTGGTATTGTGAAGAAGGTCCGCCACCCTTCGTGGATCAAGGGGATCTGACGGATCCTCCTCTTCCTTTTGGTCTTCCTTTGCCTTTGCATGCTTGGGCACATGCTGATTGTTATCACCGATAGGCCGTTCAATGTACCACAACGCCATACCGTCACCACCCTGATATGATTCCTCTTCTTTTTCTTCTTCACCTCCTTCTCCATTTCCCGCCTCGTTTCCTTTTCGTCGTTTTTCCATGGCCCGGGCACGTGCTATCGGCAGCGGAGTGCGAATAGAAAAGCGAAGCCGCACTTCCCACGACTTATGGTCGCATGGCACCGTATTGAAGGCGAAACCGCGTGCTCCCAAAGCCCCCGCAGGTGCCAGCCGTATGAACTCTTCACTTGCAAGAGCACCACCACTTAAAACAAAATGCGGTACGCCTTCATCCCACCAGTCCGCAACGATGGGACTCCCGAAGGAATGTTCGTGAAGGGGCGGGCTGCGTACGAGCCCATCAGGAAGTTGAGTAATACCGTCTGAACCTGTTGTGGGCTTCCCAGAGACATTGTCATATCCATAGAAGTAATAAGCGTCACGTCCCTTGAGGTTATTGACTTTCCCATTGTTATGCTGCTTTGGAGTGTGAGCAGCGGCACTTAGAAGTAGTGTGGAGACACTGACAGAAACACCAACACACAACATGGCGAGACGCAGTGCGGTTGGCGATGAGGAGTGCCTCGTATCAGGCATTCGCATTATTTTCTTTGTCACAATGTTGGGCCTTTTTTTTCCTTGCTTGTAAAAAGTCCTTCAGATCCACCTTCTTACTCTTCTTGAGCGATGCGAAAAGAAATTTTTAACAAAAGAGATGACCATAAAAGGAGGAGGTGAATGCCTGTAACAGAACAAAGCCTATATGCATCATTGTGCAGTTTTTTTTTAAAAAAAGAATCGGTAGGTGGTCGCAATGAAGGGTTCAGGCGACGTTTGTAAGGTAAGTTGTGGTTGTTGCGATAATCGTAAGGGAGGATGCTGTTTTGTATGCATGTGGAAAAGTCCGTAGCCGTTTTATAAACAAATAGGTATACAACAATACATTCATCCCACGTACTCCTTCATATGCCACTTGAAGCTGTGCTGAACAAATAAACCAAACAAGGGGAGGAACACGGTGGGGCAGCTGCAGCAGTGTGGTCACAAAAAACTGTGACAGACCGGTTGCGAAACATACACACGCATATTCATACGCTTGTCCATGCCCGTCCCCGTGGCCCTTTGACATACACTACTAATTAATTAGTTAATTCATTCACAGACACAAAACACACACATTTTCTCCGCTTCTCCCAGTATGTGAGCTTGCCAATAGGTGGGCGACCAGGTTTCGACTAGCTTTCACCGACTGAAGACAGAAGACGGATGACTATAGCCTCTACTTCCCTTCGGGCGTATAGTGGGCATTTTCCCCTTTGTTTTTTCTTTCAAAATAAGAAGGTGTGTGAGCATGTGCGCGTGTGAGAAACATCAAGTTATGAAGAAACTATTTGACGCCCGCGCCTCCATTTCTTTTCTTTTCCTTTTTTTTTGCGTTTTTGACCCTCCTCCCTTTCTGACTATACGATAGCAACCACAGTGACTAATAGGGAAACAACAAGTCGCCTTCACGCTTCGGTACTTAATGACACTTCCTCATAGCGATGTGGGGACTTGAGGTACTGTTGAGTGCGCATTTCACACAACCGGGAGAGGCAGCGCTCCATTTGAAATGCTGAGTCGGTATGATCTAATAAGCTTCTGCCAATTTCCCGCTCGAACTCCGATAACCGTGCAAACTCTTGCGTAATGGGTTTCACCTCAGCTTCAGTAGCCGCCGTGGTGCCTGAAGAGATGTGCGCCGCCTCAAACTCTTCCTTACTTTCCTGCAACAGCATAATCTCCACTTGGGCATAGATCACAACCTTACAACGGTGTTCATACAGTTCATCAATTAGAAGTAAGAACCGATGCTTCACATCGGTGCTGTTGTACGTGAAACGCGGAACGCCCTCAATAAACACCGTATTGAATGTCTTGGCGATAACCGAGTAGTCCGCTGCTGAGAGTTCCCCGCCGCATATTTCCATAAAATGAAACCGACAGACTCCACCGCAAGCGGCTGGCACCTCCACATCCCGACCAAACACCCGCAACACCCGCCGTTCGGCAGGCATCCCCTTGCAAAATTGCAGAAACTGTTCATTAAACGTCGCTGTGTTGGCTTCATTGATTGGAGCGAGGTACGTCTTTGCATCACCAGCATCACTGAGTCTGTGGTCCGTGTTACTACACATGTCATACACCTCACACTGGCGTTTTATCAATTCAATGAATGGAAGGAAACCCTCCCGGTTGAGACCGCCGAGGTAGAGGTCGTCCGGAGCTCGGTTGGAAGTAAATATGACTACGACGCCAAGCTTATAAAAGGCATGGAAGAGACGGCGGAGAATCATCGCATGGGCCACATCAGTTACGGCCACTTCATCAAAGCAGAGCAATTCCACGTTGCTCATCATCCGCTGTGCGACTTCATCGAAGGAGTTAATGGCTGCGTCGGGTGTTCGACGTGCCACTTGTGTTCCGTCACTCTTGGACTCATGTGTTACTGTGTGGAGAGTGCGCTGCACGTCAAGCATGAAGTGATGAAAATGTACGCGATGTTTCTTAATGGTGGATGGGGCATTCTCGTAAAGGAGGTCCATCAGCATAGTTTTACCGCAACCTACTCCACCATAAACATAAAGGCCCTTCACACGGGAGAGTGGGTGGTAGACGCAACCTGTTCCGCCACCCGTTGATGACGACCCGTCCTCATCCATTTCAGCGAGTGCACGCTGAACTTTTTCCTCCTGTTCTCGTCGACGAAAAAATAAGGGGGTGACGCCTAAGCGGTTGGGCGGTCGCAACTCCACGCGTCGGGGCTGGAACCGGTCGTTACTCTTGACGAAGGTCTCCAAGTCATTGTGAAGACGATCAAAAACGGGCAAAGCGGTGACTTGCTGCAGATCACGGTTTATGGTACCCGTCATCACTAACCGCTCGTACGCCACGGATGGCTTCCTCAGGCACAACAATGCGGCAGGGAAGCGCCAAAACATTTAAACCGTTTCGTGTTGCCCTCCTTTCCTTTTTTGTCCTGCACTATGCGTGAAATCGCTTCTGCAACAAATTATATATGATGTAATGTTCTTTTATTTTACAGCTTTCCAGTTTGTAAGGGTTAAATCATGAAAAGGACCAAAAATAGAAAAGTAAAGAAAAGAGGGGATGTGTGTGTGTGTGTGTGAGTGATTGTGACCGGTCCGTATACATACCTACATGAGATATATTTAACCTTACGGATCAAAGCAGACAGTTTGAAATACAAAGAAAAAAAATACCTGAAGGTACTCGAAAGGAAGATCATCAGCAGTCGAACTGCCACTAACTGAAACGCAAGTAAAAGAACCACAGAAAAAATAGGAACATAATGGATAAGGTGTGAAATGAGGAAAGGTAGCAACGTGATAGGTGGGCCAATATTGTTACCTTCCGTCCCCATTATTATAATTTACAGCACGCAGTAGCCCATACTGTTGGTTATACTGTTTAAATGACATTACGATATATATATATATATATTTGATTGTAATTTCCCCCAGCTTCTACTTGGACACAAGCAATCCTTCCTGCTGCAAAGTTGTTCTGTTCTTTTCAGTGATCGCATATTCACATTCACACCCCCCTTTTTTTTCCAAACAACTTCGATCCACCCTTTTTCTCCCTCCCACCTTTAAAAATGTGCATATTATATATATATATATATATGATTTTATCCTTTCCACGTTCCAGCATTCAACTTGCATCCATCCATCCCTCACCTAGTCGCAAGGAGAAGTCACTCAGCACACGAAAAAGATCGACGACGGTGCCACCATCAATTTCACTTTCATTATCTTGAGCCGTGTGCCACGCAGGCGGAAAAGGAATCGGTATAAGATGCAGCACACGCTCCGTCTCTAGCCAGTGTGTGTGGTCGTCCATTACCCCTGAGATGCCCTCAAGTATTGGACCTTGAGCCCGTGCTTGCCAAGAAGGAAAGAACACATTGACATTGCGACCAACCTCACTATTTTTTTCATCATTGTTGGTGTTTGTGCTGCCCGCGTTGTCACCACTGGCGGGTGGCAACCACAAATTGGCCAATTCACTGCTGGGCAACGATGTGCCGTCTAGGCGCGGCACGCCGTACAATGTGAACATCTCATGTGGCGGACCGTGTAAGCACCATAGCCGCGGCAGATATTTTGAACATGCTTTTTTAAATGATGAAATGCGGCTTGCATCGCTTGCTGGTGCGGCAGCTGACGATGATTTCGACGTTGTTTCCGACCGCCACCACTTCCGCTTGTTTTCCTCAACCTTTCCCGCTTCTTCTTGAAGTCGCCACAGTTCGGCCGCTTCGCGCCGGTGCATGCGTTCCACATCGGCAAGCCGCGCAAAAGCTATTCCGCTTTGATCGGGAAAGAAATTTTGAAACTGCGTCCCAGCACTACCCATGAGGTCGTACAATATAAAAAGATCGATAGAATTAAAGCGTGACGATGCAGCCGCTTCTGAGTCTTCTGATACGGAGCCCGATTCCACCTTCATACTGTTAACAACCTTAACCTTGTTCATCCTCACATTACCTCCCGCGTTCATGTTGCCACTGATATTCATCATCTTCCACATCTTTGCAAGATGAGAAGAACCATATGTGTTGTCATCTCCTTCCCAACGCACGAAGGCCTCCTCGCCATCAAACAAGGCAACAGTGATGGCTGGGAGGTGATTTACCCGCCGAAGCAACTGAAGAAAACCACCTCCCACCTGGCGTTTAGCCGAAGTTTTCGAGTTTCTCATGGAGCGCCTCTGCCATAACGAACCCGTGACCCCACTCAGGCATGCGGAAGACTCCCTATCCTGGGCGTAATAGTACCGCAACACAGTAAGGTAAGATGGTGAAAGTACACGAGGTACCCAACGACACAGGGCCTCATCGTCATGATCCGTTGCCCGAGAGTTCCTCCACCGCGGTTTGTTACCGGCCTCGGACAGCGCCGCAACCGTGTCAGAGAGGACGGATATAAGCCGCATGGTTTCCAGTAAGTACACCAACGGGACGGCGGAGTCGGAAGCACCTAAAAAGTTAATGTCGGTGTAATATTTACTGTCCCAGTGGGCTGACAACATCACGTGTTTCAGTCGTTCTTCCGCAAATGTGTGGTTAGAGGAGAAGGCGAATGACCGCCGTTTCCGTCGGCCCCTTCTTCGTTTTCCCTCTTCTCCCCCTCCTTTCCTCTTCTTCTCATTTTCGCCGCGTTTTTGATCCCTCCCCCGTGTTTCTGAAAAATTTCCCCTATTTTCTTTCTTCGTTTCTCTTTCGTGGGACTTCCGTTTAAATGCCGCGCCACCAGCAAAAGTGAAGACTAAGTTGAAGAATTTGCGCTCTCCCAACGGTGTTGAGTGTGTGAAGTTATCCCATTCGAGGTTCCAACGAGGTACCGGTACCCGCTTGAGGTTCGAAACGCCCTTTGGCGTGAAAAGCGCTTCTCTCGGCGGGCGCCAGGTGCCGTTTTCAGTTAACAACTTCATGACCTTCATTTGACCGGACGAGAGGGAACCGGCTACCCGGGTGCCAGCGCTCATAATGGAGTGAAGCCGCTGCATCAGCGATTGGCGCTGCTGTTCAGGTGGAAGAAAAAACAACAACCCCGCCAGCAGATCTGCTTCTTGCCTCTTTGCATCAGCGGCGAGTGTAATGGGAGTGTAGATTTTCGGTCGGGCGGAGGGTGGGCGCGGTACTGCCCGACGTTGGATGTCGTCGGCGATCGGTGGAGCGAAGGAATCCTCTTCGCGGGCATTTTTTTCTTGCCTTCCCTCCGCCTTAATTCCCTGTTTTTCGCTTCCCTCCGTCCTTCTTTCAACTGGCTTCGTCATTTTGTAGCACAGCACAACGATCATCATTCCGGCGCAGGCAGCCAACAACGATCCGTTTCCAAAGGCGGATCGAATCCAACGCCTTCCATTTTTCTTGTCTCTCCAGTTGCTTTTCATCCAACCTTTCCTTTCTTCCGATTTTTTCTTTTCCCCCCTCTCCCACCCACTCTAAGCGCTTAAAAAAAAAAAAATAATAGCAATAACTACTACACGCCTGCAAACGGCGCGGTGGGTGACTTAATCAAGCGACTGACGTGAGCTCGTCCTTGCATACAAGGGGGGTGAGAGAGCACCAACACCCGAAAGCACGCCGCTTTCTATAATGTCACGTTAAGATATTTGATGTGGTATTCTTCCTTCTTTTCGCCCCAGACCAAAGAAATAAGACAAATAGGGATAGAAAGGGAATAAAATAAGTCCCAAAAAGAAAAAAAAAAATACAATCATTCATTAAAGTAGAAGTGGGGCAAAATAGCTGTAAACGGCAGTTGGGACGACATCACGCAACGGCGTGACAAAGGTCCATTAGTGATTCGGTTGTTTTAGTACCTTTCCACCTTTTCATTACCCCATTGGGAGACGCGTTAAGTTCAGGGAAAGCCCACTAAAGCTTCCCCCTCCCAAAAAGCTTAGGGAATATAAACACGCAGTAAAGTGCTCTTCCCATCCACCCATACACTACAGCTGGTTTCGCCTACAAAAGAGTTATCACATGTTGTATACAAATAACTGTAAATATAAATAAATATGGGATCTGTAACTGTACATTTCAAGGTAGTCCTTACCAACCATTAACTGCAATAATAACGGCAGCTGGTAGCGAAGGATGAACAAATAAATAGTAAACAATGGTGGGAAGCGCTTGTGTGACATCTAATAAACAGTCAACGCATGCCGATGACAAATGCAAAGGAAAGATGCAGTGAACAGAACGTCGCTGCTCTCACTCCTACACCCATAAATGGAAAACAGTGGTAGAAACAGCAAATTATCATATCAGCAAACGAGAAAAAGATAGTCTTAAAAAAAAATTAAAAAGAAGAAGCCAACAACTCGTTGAGGAAACTCTACCCACTTGACCACAACCGAAAAACTCTGTGCACGGCTCGCCCCTCACTTTTCTCCTTTTTCATTTTTCTTACCTTCAGTTCGACCCAGCACACTACGCACTCACTAACACAATTGGTCCTATCGCGTGTGCCCAATGAAGAGCCTCTCGGGAACATCTGATAAGGGGATCTCATCAAAAATATCTTGTATGAAACGTGACACAACGTCGAAGCCACACAATCCGAGTGCGGGAATGTCGTTATGAGCAGTGGGTCCCCAATCACCCCCAGATACCAAAGAAGGGCTGACACTTGCGGCGTAACTGACAGTGCTTCGCCGGTGAGCAGGTGCCCACTTGGGCGAAAGTTGCACTCCGGGGACATGACCGACCCGATATGAGGCGGCCACGCTCCTCGGGGCATCTGGAGAAGAGGCGTCGGTGTTGCTTAACCCAGAGAGAGTACCTCCCGTGGCACCACCAAACTGAATGGAGTGCCTTTGCTCAGATTGTGCAAAGGCCTTGGAGTTGCGTCGCCAGTACTCCCTAACAATCTGAAGTTTTCGCTCACGCTCGGCGATCCCAGCGTTGAACACGTCAATGGCCTCGCGCACCTGCGCAATCTCTGCGAGACGCTGCTTCATACAGTGCTTCACCACATCGAGTGTGCACGTCAGACCCTCGTTTAGTAACTCCGTGTCGAAATTCCGCGTCTCGTCTTCAGTTACTTGCTTCTCCTTACAAACGCTCAACTTAATTAGTTGAGCCTCGCGTTGAGCCAGTAGTTGCGCCCGCTGCCTTTCTAGCGACACGTTGTTGTCAAACAACCGTGCAGTCTCCTCTTGTTGAGCCCGCAACTTCTGTTGAAGCTCACGCACCTCTTTCTGTGTGCTTCTTTTCGAAGCGGCAAAGTGGGCCTTGTCCTCACTCAGTGCTGAGAGGAGAGTCGCGATGTGGTCAGCGTTGTAGCGCTCACTCACGCCGCGGCCAGATATGCTTGGGGGAAGGACAATTGGCGGACGTTTGATGTTTGATACGTTCTGCTTCAATATGCAGTGTGCTCCAGAGGTATACTGAACGGGACTTCGGCTAGACTTTTTAGACGTAAGGGTGGGAGTGTACTTGTTGCCGGTGTTCTCATTGTAGTTACCACTATCCTCCGGGCCTGGTCGTTTCTTCGCTTTGTCGAGCCACTTGGGTGAGGCTGTTTCCCCTCTTGCTGTGACGCCAGCCGGAACCGGCGAGGGCGAGGAATTGTTAGTTTCTTTGGCTGAACTTTCTCCAAACATAAACGGCTGGTTTCTCACAGATGGGTGGAGATGGCGTGAAGTCTCCCCATCCCCGCCCTCCGTCGTTGGAGGGCCGTCCATTCGACGACCCAATGATGCTGTGTTCCTCGTCTCCGTATTGTTGCTTTGCGTGGGTAGTTGAGGAAAAAGAGGTGATGGGCTGCCGCCTCCATGACGGGCCGCAGAGGTCAGTAACTTTTTCTCCCGAGGGAGAGCCGTGCTGCTGGATGCCGACTGAGGCCTCACAGCAGGCAGCATATCGATACGGGGAACTTTTTGCTCACTTACGTTGGGCGTTGCGGCGCTCACGCACCCGTCTCCTCTCTTTAGTGTATCTTCAACTTCTTCGTTCTCATCTGCTCTTATCTTGATCCGCAGCCGCTGCTGTCGTTTCTCTTGCTGCAACCGCTTCCTTTCAAACTTCTCCCGCCGCATGATCAGAAGCTGCCGTGAAAGCTTGGCCTCCTCCAGTCGCACTATCCGCTCATCTTCAGTCTCAGCGAGCCAAGCGTAATCATCGTCACCTTCACTTGCTGTCACTGCACCGCCCCGCTGATTTGAGCTGCTAAACACAGGTCGGGAGCCGTGCAATCTTTGGTGCATGTCCCATGTCACAGCTTCACTAACCTCGCCGACTAATGTATCCATCGTTTCGCGCATACGTTGCAGGGTCTGTTCTCGCCTCAGCCCCTCACGTGCCACGACACGCTCGGAAAGGTTTTGCAGGACGGTGTGTCTGGCCCTCAGTGCAGTCAACTTTTGCAGCACTTCCTCTCGACCGCCACCCTCAATCCACTCTGCAATGGCTGCCCATCGTTTATGGAGTTCCTTCTTCATCTCTAACAACTCAGCTACGCACGCCTCTGCCGACTCTCTGAAGGCTTCCAACCACGCAGCCCCCGCGTTCCGCTGGTGGTCCCGCACGGACTGCACCATCTGCAATTCCGTCGTCAGCTTCACCCGTCCCTTTTCGTGACCTTTGCGGGCCGTTTTTACAGCCTCATGTTTCGCATCAATAGCCGCCATCGTGGTTTTCTGCGCCGTTTGACTGAGTTGGGCCACAGTGCCCTCCATTTCATCCGCTTTGCTGTGCATCCACTGTGCCACATATGGGAAAGCACGACCAGCGGAAACGCTAAGATACAACAGTTTTGTTTGTTCGCTCATCGCCGGGACCGCATTGACGGATGCCACATCACCACCTCCACCCGATACCACAGTGCCGCTGACGGCACCACCGATGGTGGATTCTGCATCCTTTACACCTGGGTCTTGCACACTAACACGCTTGTTCCGGCGCCCCGTTGGCTGCATGATAGAATACGTATTTACTTTCTGTTAGTGGTGCGTATGTCCTATATTCAAGGCGTTGCCGTACGCAGCACGTGTGCTCTAAGTGTAGGCGTCAGTTGCCCAAATAAGATAAACTGTTAAATATGGGAATCACTACTGACTAAAGGAAAAACAAAAGTGAAGTGAACAGAGCAAACCTTGCGTAATGCCAGTAAAAGCGCACATCTGAATGTCTTCACCTAAGTCTCCTTGTGCAAACACATGCCAAAGCTTTCATTACTGTTCAGCGAGCAGTAACGGCGTGTATATATGTGAAGGAGTCCCTTGGGCGACTCACAACCGGTTGCACTTGTAGCAGGCGTGACAATTTTTCTCATACCTTCGTTCCTCCAATTGTTTCTGCTTACAACTTTTCTTTTCTTCCACACGCCTTCGTCTGCTCTTTCCTTTTTTGCCGCTTCAGTGAATTACCATATGTAAGTGAATGACCCCACGAGGTGTGGGCGCTCAATAGGGGAATGAATAATTTTTTTAAAAAAAAGCAAAGCAACACAGATATAAACTCTCTTCATTTTGCTTACTCTCCTGCTGATACTAATTGGAATTAGTGGCTTCGACAGATAAGAGTAGATCCATTAATGTGTTAGCGACGCTGCACAGGTCCGACACGAATGGAGGTGACTATGGGAGCTATTGCAAAACCCTTTCTCCTTTCTTATCCCCAAAGTGCTTTCTTCACGAGGATTGCGAAGCAAATGGCTGAGCACACCCAAATCACGTTGTCAAGCATGGAGTACGAGAGATTTATCAGTAAGCGCTGACCGAGACGCAGACGAACGCCTGGCGCGACGGGTTCTGATCTTTCTTCTGTTTGAACAGACCTCTCTGCGATATCTAATAACTTCTCCTCGGCCTTTTCCGCGGTGTCCTCAGTAGTTTCGGGAGTTGCCGCCGCTTCTTCCTCTCCGCCACCACTGCTCCCAGTGGTGGCATTGTTACAATTGTCACTGGTGCTGGTGCTGTTGTTGTTACCGGCGTCGGCACATGCTTTCGCTTTTTTATCATTGTCACCTCTTTCATTTGCTTCCGGTTTTTTGCGCTTCGGCAATTGTGGAACACTCGCCTCGACTTCAGCCCCGACGGGAGGGTGGCCCTCCATTTCTTCGTGCCAGAGGGACTCGGCCGATTTCATGCCACAAACCGCGCAACTAAACTTCCGCGCCTCACGCGCGAGCCGCCGCTTCTCATCTGCACTCACGTACTGGCGTGCAAGAGCGCCGATACCCTCCTCATCATCCTGTGCCATAAAAGCTCGCAATGCTACGAGAACGAGGGCAATGTCATAACGTGGCTGCCACAGCTCCGGATGGTAACTACTAACGCTGCTGCATATACTTTTTCCCACCTCAAAGCGCCCACTGGTGGTGAGGAAGGTGATATCCGGTGGACTGAAGGGATAGTCGTTGGAGAAACGGAGGACGCCGTGGTAAAGCCCTTCAGCGTATGGCGAGTCTGCCGGACCTAGAAGAGTAAAGTGCCACTCAAATATGTTGTCTTCGAGAGGAGCTGCATAGAACTCGCGCACACGGGATTTGTCAAGTTGCTCCTTTTCCCTTCCTAACCGCTGAATGGCCTTCTGTACGTTCATATTTTCCCTTTCGTTTTTCTTCGCTGCAGTTGATGCAGAGGCTGATGTAGGGCGTGCGACGTCGGTACTTACTTTAGTACGGTTGCGTGAACCTGCCCCCACACTCTTTTGGAAAAAGAAGAGAAATGACGCAACCATGAACGTATATTGAAGTGCAGCAAAAACAGGCAACAACAACAAACAAAGGAAAGAGTTGGGAGCGAAGAAAAGTGTGACCCAGAGGCGAATCAATCAGAAAAAAAAAATGGTGATATAATGAATGGGATTAAGGGCGGATGGCCATCCTTTCATCTTTCCTTTTCCCCTCTGCTGATATCCTTGAAGAGGTGTGTGGACGTATATATATATATATATATATATACATGTACGCGTTGCGTGATGGACATGATCTTTTCTCTATTCACCAGCGTATGTCACCCACATCTTTCAAGTCTCTCCGCCCCTTTCTTTCCCGCTTCCCTTTAGTAGCATTTCACGGTGTCGATAAATGAGCACCACCCCGCGTAACGGCTACAGGTGCATGTAGCACACATGCGGAGCGAGGGAATTAACCAAAAAAAAAGATAAAAAAAAGACATCGGGATGAATGAATGGACAAAATGCGTGGAAAGGGAAAGTAGCGTCATCCACGTAGACCACATCCCAACCCGACTCACTTTGAATGACACTTTTGGGTTAAATAGAATAAATGTATGCATGTGTGTGTGTGTGTGGATAGACAACAACAACAACAAAGGAAACCGAAATGATACCAGAGAAGGGCAAATGACACTCATTGCAGTCGGTGCAAAGTAATAATAGTAATAACAATTAGAAGTGAAGGAAATCATAATATTCGAAGGCAAAACACAACCTGCGTGAAGGTACACGTTGCATGCAAGGTGTATTCCCACGCAGCGCAATACACACAAAACAAAACCCTTGACAGCTGGAGGTAAATACCTCCAACAGCGGCGTCCAATAAACAAATCGAAGCGCCGTGAGCTCTCATTTTTTCACTCCTGAAATATTCACAATCCCTCCTTGCTTATCTAAACGTACCACCCATGAGACACACTAACCTTACATGAACATAAACCAGCACCGCAGCTTTTGTTCCTCTCTTCTACTTCCTGTTCAGATCCTTTTAGCACGCCCATAAAACCTCAGCTTACTTGCGCGGTTTAGGGGTGACTTCACCTTCACCTTCACCTCTCCTTTAACTGACACTTCACACAATTCCCCATCTTTAATTAAACCAGTAAATGCTCATCTTCTTTCTGCACGAGCACATCTGGTGTTTATGTACATTTGTGTATTTATAAATGGGAGTATTTGCTGCTCAGCCGATCGGAGCCATTCCCTCTGCCGTCTCACACTTTTGAATGGACCTGCCTGGCGCTTGTTGAAGTTAAAATGATACCTCTTCTTCTTTCTTTTTCCCCTTTACTCTATTTACCCCTTCCCCGAGACAAAACTCAGTGGCTTCAACAAATCTCCCCCGCTCGGTACGACATTTTTCTTCGTTGCACCAGCCAATCTCTAAGAGGACAGATGAGAAAATGGAGTGAAGCTACTGCAAGAACACGCATGTCGGTACGCTATTTCCATCACACGACAGTTAGCCCCGAAATATTTGTCATTACTGATGAAACACATAAGAAAGATGTAAAGCAGCAAGCAGTTTCGAATTCGGCATGGCAACATTTTTCTCCCCTCTTAGCTCATTATGCTCCTTTCGCCCTTACGGTGGACACAAGTCGCATTCACCACCGTGTAATGACAGGGTGTTCAGGTAAGCGACGAGTGAACATGAGGAGGGAAACTATGGTATCGAGGAGCCGAAAGCATTAAACGGTGTCCATTTCATCAGCTTCTCGGCATATTCACTCGAGTACAACACATCATCACTTCCATTCTTCCTGCATCCTTGGCTGCATTGCAATATTCACTTCTCACGCTTGCCCTAACCCCGTCACCGTCCCAGTAAAAATAGCAACGGTAAAAAAGGAATACAACTGAAGGCGAAATTCGGCGCCACAACGGCAAGCTACGAATCGGAAGAGGAAAAAAAAAGCATGTGCGCATGTGAGGGGAAAGGGAGATAACTAATAATGCACTAGCACTACCCATCATTACTAAGCACAACTACCTGAAGCGACGATGGCAGCAGGTATATGTGACACGCAGCCTTCCTCTTATCTACATTCGGTGTTTTAGCGTTCCCTTTTCTTCCTTTCCTTTCCCTTCCCTTCCCTTCACTTAATCGTTCATTCGTTCCGCACCAAAATGCCCTTCTCAGTTCTCCTCCTTATATTTTCCCTCTGCAGGTACCTTTCCCTCCCCGTCACGCCAACAATATCTGACAATGAGGATGGGAAGACAGAAAACAAACAAACAAACAAACGAAAAAGATATATTGATGAAAGGTGGGAAGCGTGCGTCTCTAGAGAGCTCAGAAAATTATCTCTCATCTGACCCATGCCACTCATTCATTCCTACCCTTTCCACCCATCTCTCCTACTCTCTACTCGTCGCTGGTGACTCCTCTGTCGATCTAACGCAAGAAAGAACAAAAGAAAAAAAACTTCTTCAAAAAGAAAAAAACAAAACAACAAAATGAAACAACAACAACCCCCCGCAAGTTATATAAGGCGGGCTAGTTACTACTTGCTATGAAGACGTTTTAGGCGCCACCTTTCCATTAGCCTCCGCTTCTTCGCGGGATCGACCATCTCCAATGGTAGACATGAGGTTGTGGTACTCGAGCAACTTCTGCGTCCGTCGCTGGTTCATTTCTTCCAGCTCCTTCACCGGGTGGACAAATTTCACACCGGACGCCAGCAACAGTTGTTCTGTGGGCTTGAAGTCTTCCAACTGCTTCACAGCCTTCTGCCCAATAAGGTCAATTTGTTGCTGCATAGTTTCCTTCACCTCAAGAAGGTCTTTCTTGGCCTTACTGAACTCCTTCGCTTTAGGGTTGAAGGTGTCCATGGCAAGTTCCTGCTGCACGTGATAGTACTCAATGCGTTTGTCCAACTCCTCCAAGTGCCGTTCTTTTTTGTATTTAAGTTCGCCAAGCGTGAGGTAGAGCCCACGAAAGTGTGACAGGCGCTCCTTGCGCACTTCAAGCAGTTGCTCATCAGCCTCACGCTGCACCATATCCTGGAGATACTTGCCAAGATGTTGGTACGATGAACGCACCACCTCAAGCACCCTCTCGCCACATGAAAGGCTTTGATCGAGGTTTTCAATAGTTTTGCGGAGCTTCTGCTCATGCTGAGCCGCAAACAACATGAAACTCGCTGCGTCCTCCGAGCGTTGTTGCTCCTGGGCAGCCACCTCCAGCCGGTCTTCCACCAGTATGGCTCTCTCTTCCGAGAGATATTTGAGTCGCTGCTCCAATTCCTCAATAGCCCGCAGGCAGTTTTCCTGCTGCTGTTCGTTGTGACGGAACATCTTATCCCATTCAGCAAGGTACACTTTGAAGGTGGAAGTCTGCTTTGTTCGCGCAGCCATAATCTCCTCACGACGTGCGAGGAGCCGCTCCAAGTCCGTTTTCCCCCTCCTTCGTACCTGCTTCTCCCGATCCAACACTTTTGGTGCCTGTTTTGTGCTCAGCTCCTTTACAAGTGACCGCAGCTCCTTCGATGGCTCGTCCACAGAAGCCCGCTTGCTTTCCTCTATTGCTGCCTCCAACTCATCATATATGGGCCGCATGCTCTCCAGCAGGGCAGTCTTCTCAAAGTATAGTTGTTCAGAGCGTACCATATCACCATCTGTCACCGCGTCCTCCTGTTCACGCTGCTTCTCCTCCACATCAAAGGCCACACGACGCAGGCGCTCACGTGGCCCTTCCATTATTTTTTCTAGTGGCTTTGTTTGAAGGCACTCGTTGGTCAGTCGCACGAGCGGCTGAACCCAACAGGCCCACTCTGCAACATCATTGGCGGAATTCGAGCAGGACCCATATCCCCCTTCTAATTCCTGAAGTGACTCCTCCAGTGTTTCAGTCAGATTCTTTACCAGCGTTGTTAGGCTATTTGCCCCCACGTTCCCCCTCTGAGCAACGGAGAGAATCTTGTTGTAGGTCGGTATGTTGCGCAACTCCTTCGCACTAGCTAGCGCCCGTTGTAGTGGAGCAATCCGTCTCCGTATGGCCTCCTGCGCCGGTCCGGCAGCGGTTCCGCCAGCCTCCCCACCGGTGCTATCGCCACCTTTCGAAGCCGAGTTATGGTTTCTGCTGCCGCTGTTGTCATTTTCCTTTTTGGAAGTGTTTGCGGGGGCGTCCGACATGACCATATCCCCTAATGCTAGCTCTAGACCACATTCCTTACGAAACGACTCTGCGTATGCCTCGGCCATGCAGTTAATCATGTTGAGTTGCTCCACCGTGATGGGCCCGTCCTTCGCACTCGGCGTTCCTGTGCCGCTGCCCTCCTGTGATGCTGTGGCAGTTTTCATGTTGGCCGCATACGTTTGAGCCAATTCCTCAAATAATTTCACAATGCGTGCGCCGCTATCACGCAGTGCTGTGCGACGCGCTTGCGCCAGGGCAACATTGTTCGTGGTGACAGCACAGGCATCCAATACGGCTTCCCGTTGCAGAAATGTTTTCCGCGTCGCAGCGACACTCCCAGCGAAGGTCAAAGATGTGGGGACGGTGTTTGAAGGAGTTGTGGAGGAGCTGCCGTTACCATTAAGGGAGGTACCACCCTCATGACCACTCTTTTTGGTCATTGTGTAGTGCTAAATGAAATGCTGACCCGCGTAAGGTGATACCGGGTGTACTGTTCGTCGATAGGAAGCACACAAAACTCCTCGGAGGAGGACACCTCACACACACGCGCACACACGCACACAAGGAATAACGAACTTTTCCCTAAGAATACGCCTCTCCAGTTGCCGTGACTAAATAACAGGAGACCAGCAACACTACAGGTATATATATATATATATATATCTGCTTGTATATACGCGTCTATATGTTAGCACGAGGACTCACTCAGTTTTCTTTTTCGCGACGCTCCCTCGTCTTCCTCTTAACACTTGTTTCGCCCCTTTGTTTTATCGATGTATGTTTTCTTTTCTTCTACCTTGCTACCTTTGCTTTTGCCTTTACCTTTTCTTTTAGCGGTGAATGTGCACAGGTCCGTGCGTAAGTTGTGCCTTGGTCAGTGTCGTGCTCAACTGGGGCCGCTTGGATGAGAGAATAAAGCACATGAGGAAGGGGACAGTGAAGCGGATTTAATATATTGTGAGATAAAGAGGGGAAAACAAAGGGTAATGATTCAACTGCGGGCTGAACAGTACAACCTGCAACAACGCCAGTACGAACTAACGACGTAACGGATGCAAAAGTACAAAAAAGCGGGAGGAAACGTATCTGTTCGCGGTAACAGTGTTTGTGCGGGGCACAGTCTTAAGTGACACTTGCTCCAAAAGTTAACATTATGCATGACAAGTAAACGAGTTATTCAACACCACTTCCCCGCACAATAACAAAAAGTTCTTTCCTCTACTTATTTCCCCCCTCATTATTCTTCATTAATCCCTTAACAAACATATAATTTTCTGAATCTTCACAAGAAGCTGTGCCTCTTCCCTCACCGCCACCCTTCATCCCCTCACACACACAAAGAGTCAAACGTTGCGTACGCGATTGGAATGCCAGAAGAGAGCAAAGCAAAAAGGAGGCCTATCGAAACCAAAGCAGACGCCGAATAAACGAGGCTAACCAACACAAGAGAACAATAACCAAGAAGACACAGAAGGTATCCATATTATTTATTTCACTACTTTCCCTGCATTGCTCCACTCACCCATTTTTTACACCTTTAGGGTGGTAGTGCCACCAACGCCCGTTGTTTCGCCACGAGTTCCCCCAACGTGGGCCACACTCGCTTGGGTAGCGACAAGACATTCCTCTGAGCCGCTTCCGCTCGCTCCTTTTGTGCAAGCGCCGCCTCCATCTCGCTTCGTGCTTCCGTGGAGAAGAGTGATGTGGAGGAATGAAGAAGAAGTTGCGCATAATCTCCTTCAATCACATGGTGCACAACAGATGTGAAAGCAGCCGGAGAAGTGGAGAGACGAGCCGCTGCATTATAGACTGGCTGACCGCTGCCACCCTGCAATGGGCAACGCACATGACTAGCGATGAGTGGTTGAAGATGGGCGGCCAGCGCGGCGTCCTCCTCACGCACAAAAGGCGTATAAGCACCAACTGCACCAAGTGTGGTTGCGTAAAAGAGAATACGTAGCGCCAGCGTTGGATCTGTACCGTCACTTGGGTCATAGTCGTGTACGCGCAGTGATGTAACCAACTGCCCTGTACGATGGAAGGCGATTTCTTCCAGCAGTTGCTCACTTGCAGCGTACCGTTCAGCTTCCACGAGCTCGATGTCCGTCATATTTTGGACCGGTTCGGCAAACCCAAGTCGGGCATCCTGTGGGAGTCGAAGGAAGACAACATTTCCAAAGCGATCTCCTGCAGCGATTGTTCGTTCATCCAGGCACGCGACGCAGGTGATGCTTCGCGGCACGGCGTCACGTGCAATTAGCATGAGGAATGACATGGACCCCACTGAACCACTCGAAGTTCCAGGCTGAACTGTTGCGATAAACACAGACTGGTCTACCGTACCACACACAATGAGAAGGCGCCGCTCCCTAACGATGTTGGTGCTGTTCGGTCCACAGCGGTAGAGATCGGCAGCGTACGTTGTCGACCCCGGTGTCGTCGCTGCTGTCGTCCCAGACGAAGATGATACAACATTAGGTGGTGTGGCGAAAACCGTCTCAATGGAGGTTATACGACTCGGCACGTTTGGCAGCCGTCGCTTTCGTAGGAATCGGCGTTGGCCCCATGCATACACGTGTAACCCACTCGCTGCACCCATGCCTACAAATAGAAGGCCCACGTCCGCACATATGTGTAGAGCTGAGGGATAGTCCGTGATGGCGCCGCCCACCCCTTTGGATTGAGGAGCTGTGGGCTGATCTCCATATTGAGTGGCCGTGTTGTCATCGTTTCCATCCTGTTCGAATCCTGTGGAGGATGCCGCAATGACAGCGATGGGGGTGTCGTGTAGCTGCTCCAGTCGTAAGGAAGGTCCACTGCTGCCACTGGGTCCTGAGGCACTACTTACCACAAATCGAAAGGCACGGAGTCGGCCTTGGGTCCACGACGCCCCAACACCAAGTCCACTGCCGTGTGTGAAATGTTCAGCGCACCCTAACACCACCACCGGCTCGCGACCAAAGTCCTTTACGAAACTTCCTACGGCCGCGGAAAGAACCGCCTCACCTTCCTGGAAATAAATGGGTGGGTCCAACCTATCGGTACGTCGATTGTATAACTGTAGAGTACTCACATAGTAGTTCGGGTGATTCAAGGAGCGCTGTGGTTTGTCCAGTGGGATGCCGCCTGCGCCCGCTGACAATTCGGGACGGCCATCAGCCGCGGCACCACTCCCACTGCTACTGCCATCCTTGTACCGCGCAGCTGACGCAGCACGGCGGAGGGCGGCTACGCCATAGCCGCGATGTTCTGTCCCGATCACCAATAAACATTCCGGTCTCGTCGGGTGCTGCAGCAAGCGGCGCCCGGCCACTGGAAGGGACGTATAACTAAAACTGTACTCCAAACCCGTCTCTGCAGCTGTAGAGGCTACACCAGCAGCGAAGAGGGAGAGTGTATTTCCTGCAACCCCAAGCACCAGTTCCTCACGTACCGCCGTTACTACTCCCAACTCTATGTTTGATCCGGATCCTGAACCGCCCGTTGCAACCGGTGGTGCAGGGCGGCGAAAGGCAGCATACATTGCCTGCGGCGTAGGGAAGCGCCATGGGACGGTTTTTGGCATTCCGTCTCGTACGTCACAGCGCCAGTTAAATTCCCCGCATAGAATGTAGCACACCCGCTCACCA
The DNA here is from genome assembly GCF_000210295.1 of Trypanosoma brucei gambiense DAL972. Lineage (NCBI taxonomy): Eukaryota > Euglenozoa > Kinetoplastea > Trypanosomatida > Trypanosomatidae > Trypanosoma > Trypanosoma brucei. The sequence continues at coordinate 2,031,666 of NC_026740.1, forward strand.
TCACCTGCGATCATCTGGCACGGTGCAGTGCCGCACGTCAGCACGGCGCGGTTGATTACCTTGTAGGTGATGTGGTCAAGCTCGCAACGTGTCACCGTGCCATCAATGTGACCAATAAAGCAAAAGAGGCGGCGCGCTCCACCTTTTCGACCGAGGTATGTAAGCAGCACAGAGGTAATAGCCGGAGCTGCATCGCCGGCAGTTGCACCGGTTCCACAATTATCCCTGTCATCCACAGAGGTGCAGCGGATGGTCTCAAGAGGCTCCCGCAGTTTTTTGGGGTTGACAATATACACTTCTTGGCTTACTGTCGCGATGGCTGCTAACGTTAAAGGTTGGGACAGTGAAGTTAGGGTCCGTGCACTAAACATATTTGCCTCACCATCGGGATCACGTAGGAGTGATACTGCCGGTGCGTGCGGGAATGTAGGCAGCATCTCTAGCTGCTGCAACCGTGATCCACTTATTCCCATATCAAAACTGGCGATTCCACCAGCTTGCGTGAAGGAGACCACCATCGTGTTTCCAGAGATGTCTGCCGCAAGAATTCGTTTCCCGTGCGGGTGCATCCATGTGACCCCCTCAGCCATCGGTGTTGCCATTGCCGGCTGCTGGTAGTGCGACCCAACGCTGTCACCGTGGTGTGGGAGCACAAGGATACAGGTCGGAGTTATTTGCACATAGCCAACTCCATAACGTAAAGTACCTGCAGCTATGGTGTGCTCGGATGTTATAAAGCCCGAAAGAGTGTCCGGCTCCACCTGCTTGCCGAGGCCAAGTGAGAGCACGGTGGTGCCCTGTCGAGTGGAAAGTAGCAGCTTGTCATCACAGACGGAAGCGTGGGTGGAATGATAAGTTCGCTTCTTCGAGGAATGCCGCTTACCGCTGGCGCTACTGTTGTCAACACCCAAAAACGCGGCCGACCTCGCGGTTTCGTGTTGCAGTTCGAGCCACTGTGCCTGCATCCCGGTAGCCGAGGCCAGGGGCATCAAGTGCGTGAAAACCGCTTGTAGGGTGAATGAACTCTCCAAACGCGCTGCGTATCCGTATCGCGCATGGAAAAGAACGCTATCTGATCCCCTGCCTACAACAGCGTCGATCTGCACCTGCGGTTGCTTTTGCTGCCCTTGTGGAATGCCTACGATAAGGGAAGCGACCGGAGGTGTGTTGGGGTAGCTCTTCAGCAGCACCATATGCCGCAGGGTTTGATGGGGGTGAAAGAGCGGCACCACCCGACTGTTTGGCTGTTGTTTCCGTAGAAGCACTGATGGTGCTGGTGGGACGGCAAGGCCTTTCGCAGGAAGCGCCGGGGGTGGCATGGCACCCGTTGCATCGTTACGGCGGCCCATGCCACCGTTTACGACACTTGAGTCAGAAGCAGTGCGATCTCCCGTGTTTGAGTTGTCCGCACCGTTGGTTGAGCCATCGCCGTTTGCAGTTTCACCGCTCGGGTCACCGCCATTGTTATTGCCGCCAGTATCACCGTTTCCCTCCTTCGCATCTTCTAAAGGCTTATCCTTTTGTCGTGTTTCGTCGACACGAGATTGTTCCACCATTCGCATTCTGGACAAGATATACTCGGCGTCGGACCCATACCCATCTTTAATAATTTTATACAGACCATGTGTTGGAGCCGATTCACTTCCGGCAAACACAAAACCACGACGGAACAGCGCCATAGCGGTCGTAGGAGGTATCGTGTCAAAGTATGTCACAACAAGCGGTGATGGCACGGTAATGGCGGGCACTGCCGCCTCAGCCGCATCCAACACCCCTCGATTGCGTCGCAGCTGTTGCTGCTTCTGTTGCGCTGCGCGAAGGGCGTCATAGGAACGCTGAACATCCAACAACGTTAGGCTCACGCGAAACATATCACCCTGGTCGTCCTGTAACAGCATAAAGAAATCGTTACGCACGCATGTGCTGGCGTGAGAAACAATCATCGGGTCGTACAGCTGCTCCCGAAAGTCGGCCCGCCGTGGGAATGGGGCGGCGGTTTTGAACAGGGCCAACGGTCCCAGTCCGCCGTGTTGTTGTGCACTAGAGCTCGACGTCAAATCACCGCCTTTCCCGTCGCGCAATCCACTACCGTGCACCTGAGGAAGAACGTCATACCAAATGATTTCCGCGTCGGTGCACACTAGAACACCCCCAGGGCCGAAAGGGGTTGCCGGTACGGCCACTAACCGATGAGCAGTTGCTGGCACAGGCACGAGATGTGTTCGTTGCACCTGCTGCAGCCCAGAGGCAAAAGCATACACGACAAGCTGTTTCACTTTAGCGCTGCTGTTTGCACCACCGCCCTGCAAGGCGGAACGGTTGACACGCAAATACGCCTGCCCTGCAACACCACCAACCACAGGCGGGGGTGATGCTGCAGCTCCTGTCCCCCCACCAGCGTTCACCTCCGGCAGCTCTTGCTCCAAGGCAGCGAACGTAGCGTTTTCTGTGGCGCCATCCAGAGCGCAAATGGAGTAAATCATTGTTTGCCGGTGGGCTTCCACCGGAGATCCAAATGAAATGATGTCTCTTACCGTCGCTTTCTTCCGTTGCGACAGCTCACCAGCACTATTGTCCACAGTGTTTTCATCATTCGCACCAATGTTTCCAACAGCAGTAACATCCCCCATGAGCAACACGTTGGGATCGCCCTCATCGTTAAGCAACCCACCACCCATCATACGGTTGTTGATGCGTTCCGTGTAGTATTCCTCATGCTTACGCAGCGGCACCACAATCTTCTGTCTCATCAGCGCCGCCACAAAGACGGCTCTACCAAGTGGATCCACCGCTAGACGTGCGCCCGGCACGGTCAGTCGGGCTCCACTTCGTCCGAGGTCCACTTCACTCACGCGAACAAACCTTCCCCGTAGAGAGGTCACCTGGCTGTGCTCGGTGGATGCAGTGCCTGGAATGTTATTCTTACTACTATCCGTCGGGTCATGCATTAGACGAGTTGGAATTGGTAATTCGTCCAAATCATAACGCAACAAAACCATTGTTCCCGTCTCTGAGGTGATGGCCAACCGCTGTAGAGCCGAGCTTCCACCGCTGCCCTGATCTCGACGGGAACTGGGATGGGAGTCAAGGATGCCGCCACCACGGTTCGCTGAGGATTGCCCCACTGCCTCGGAAACTGTCGGTACGGTGGCAACTTGATTAATGTTGGTGAAGAGCCGCGTGCTGTGAACACACTCAGCGGTGTTCTGGTTTACATGCAGGGTCCACAACTCAAGGGTATCATGACGCACTACCACAAAATCACTAGCTCCGGGAAGCGTGAAGGTCCCAACTACACAGTGTGTGATTTTCTGCGTGGGTATAATGGTTTGATGGTATATAAGGTTCATATTTGTGCTGGCCTGACGTGAACCCGAGCCCATGGCCGCACTGCCTGCAGGTCGTGCAGCCATTGCAATAACTTCAGTCTTAATTCCCTCTACCTCTTGCCGCCGGATCCTCTAGAGAGGTATTTATTTTACCTGCACACCAAAATCCCGTAGAGCGCCTTCGGATCAACTGATCCAAACACTCAAACAAAAACACACGTATGTGCCTTATCCGACTTCGCGCTTCCTTTACGCAGCCGGCGGTTTATTGCCTTTGGATCCTCCGTGTGCAAATATATGCCGCCTTCCTCCCTTCAAACTGCGCTCCTACAAAGTCAGCGGAACACGTTATGGTAATACAAACCACCCTCGTGCGTGTCCCCTTTCGGTTTGTGTTTTACAGTCTTTTGCAGCGTGAGCGGGGGAATGCACACAGTCCGCCAAACAAAAGAGACTCTTTTTCCCTCTCTCTCTCTCTTGCTTCGCGTGTGCCTCCCGCTTTCCCCTCCTCGTATGTTTTTCTTTTTTACCCTTCTTTTCGTGCGGGCTCTAGTTACAAAGCACATGTTACGTTGCGGAAAAACAAAAAAAACAACAAGAAAAGAAGAGATACCATTGAATTGAATGAGGAGAGAAGTTTTCATTCAGCGGTAATAAGCACTACCGATGAAGCAGAGACGGGCTAGGCCATCTTAGCTTCTGTATTCATAGGGTTCCGCTCCCTCCTTTCATCCGTCCATTCCTACGCGTTCGGGCTCACGCTCATATAAAAATATATATATATGTATATATTATACGGTGTACCCATTCGGAGGCTAAGCAAAATGTGTTATACGGATAAAGAAGAAAGGTGCTTGGGAGAGTTGAAGGGGGTGAAGTGCATCTCTGACGCCTTTTGTGCGTGAAGTCTCATAGACGAAGGAGGTTAAGAGGATTTCCCCCCCTTTCCTGCCACTCGTTCCGAGCCTCCACGCGGAAAGGGCGTCATAACGGGGATATGTTTGGTATGGGCAAGTTGGGTGCATGCAAACACACAGCGCGTTTTAGCATTACTGCCATTTTTGCGCACCTTCATCTTTTACTTCCTTCCTGCTTATTTCTCTCCCTTCTCCGACGATTTATTCTACGTGCGCTGTTCACTAGTTTAATGAACCCCACGCGGTAAGCTTCGTCGTTTGTGTGGAGGTTTGAAGGTGCTGTGTCATGCGGCGTCCACCCGCATGTACCGCGTGTGACACTTTCCTCCCTCTTCCATCTGTTCATTCTTTTTTAAATTAAGTATTCGAATTTATTGTCTCTTACTACCTTCTTGTCAAAGTGGCGCCGATGTCTTTTAACATTGCCTGGCGCTGTGGCATGCTTTAGTTTGTGTGTGTGTGTATGTGTAGTGCCGTTTAGCACAGACAAGAGAGAGGGAACGGGGAGAATTTTTGGGAAGATTATAAGAAAAACTACAACCGCTGCGATTGTAAAAGCAGAAACTGAAATAGAGTGCCCGAAAAGAAGGAGGTTAAGTTGGAGGTAATCAGACAGTACCAACGGCTCTCAATCACTTGTCGGACCGCTTCAGTAAAGTCATGTAAAGTGAGTTTTTTTTTTTTCGCGGAAAATAGTTGAGGGGAAAAAATATAATAAAAAGACAAATAGACGAGGGTTCAAACACGTACGTTCGTTAAAAACTAATGAATTGCCACGGGGAAGAAACATTTACATATCCATATATGTATTATTGGGGGTGACGCTTTCTTTCGGCGTCCCAACTTTCATTTTTTATCCCCACATCTTCTCGTACCTCAATATTTCCACCGCGGCTGTGATTATGTGTGCACCAACTTTTCTCCATTTCATTCAATTTTTTTTTTTGCTTTTGATGTCGCTTCTGCTTTATCCTTTACTTTACTTTGCTGTTACCAATGCCGCTTTCGACACCACTGCCGGCTTCTTCAGCATGGCTAAAGCATCTTCTCCTATTTGTAGTTCAGCTGTACCGCTCGCGTTGTTTTCACCAGCACCCAAATTTTCTTCCTTTCCCTCACCGCCCTCTGGCAATGCAGCTGCCCGCTTCTTACGCTGTGCGGCGAGTACAGGAGTTGGAATATCCCAAGTTTCGGCTCCCATCACTCGCATTGTGTACAGGAACAGTGAGATGCTCAACACACCCAGCACCACACCAATGTAATTCGCATAGCGCCGTTCGTCACCGTAGAGCCAGTCGCGGTACATGCCGGACTCATCAAAAGTGCCCTCCCCTTGCGTCTCACGAAGGCGGTAGTCTTTTCCACCTGCCACATTAGTGATGAGATTTGCATTTTTCCAGCGCACGCTGTGATTTAATTTGTGGGCGGTTTTATAAACAGGGAGACTGTGAGCTACAGGAGGGCCTTTACGAGCCGAGCGTTCGCCAGCTTTGAGGTCTAATGGACCCTCGCAAAGCTCCCGACGGAAGCCGCGTCTCTGCATGTGGAAGGCCACGGCATTGCCCCCATAAATAACGTCACCGCAGCTTTTATTGGCGATGATACCGTAATGATGGTGATGAGAGAAACTACCGTAGCAGCAGTTACTGTGGCGAAGGATCGATGGGGCGCAACTTAACAACGGCACAATGGTGGCCACCCTTGAACTTCTCATGGAATTACACCGGGGACATTCCCTGCATTCACTACTTGTACATTTGATGCCACCATTACTGTTTGTTGTTTTTGTTGCTGACATGTGAATAAAAGTCGTGGCGCTATGTCGCGGAAATAACAAGCGGTGCGACCCTGCCGCTGCAGCACTCGACGCGTATCGATACATGCGAACCCACTCTATTTCTCTTCCCGTCCCTTTCTCTTTTAATTGCTCGCACCTCGTGGTACTTCTTCCATTTGTAAGAGGAGACGGGAAGAGCAGGAAAAGTTAATGGTGGTAATAATAATGTGGGTGCTATAGGCGCTGCGCAAGTTTAGGAAAATGCAAATGCAGATACGCATAAAGGAGGGGTAAACGTATGGAGACAAATGAACATATATATATATATATATATATATATATAGATATTTGCATATATTTGTGTTATGAGTGAGTGAGTGAAATAAATAAATTGGAGTCACTGCAAAAGCACAAGAAGGACGAAAAGGAAACAGAAAACGAACAAACAAACACGAAGTCAACAAAAGTCACACATACCCATCCCACAGGTACAGTGAGGATGCACAATTAGCCACCCTTATGCGCACCTTGTGTACGCGAATGCGCTGAGGTTGCGCAAATACAACAATATAAATAGTCACGCTACATAATAGAGTGATGAAATGAAAGGGAAAACAAACGTTCACACGCACACGCACACGCACACGTTCACACTTAGACCACTTCTGTACATGCGAGTGAAATGGGGGAAGAGAATTAAAAAGCAACGCCATAGTGGGGTAAAAAGCAACATCAACTTTGATAACGGTAACAAAAGCAGGGGGAGGGGAAAAAAAAAAGAGGGTGCTGCACCGATGTCTTTTTCCTCTCCGGCTGCACCTCCCATAGCGAACAACAAAACAAAGTGACGGGATGAAACTGAGAGTTAAAGCAAAAAAAAAAAAGACAACATGTGGTGGAAAGGATGAAGCAAACCAATGCAGCACAGGTGAATAAACCATACAATAATCCCCAAATACATTTCTTTTTTTTTTCTTTGTTATTTAGTTCTGTTACATCTTTAAAGCGGTGCCAACAACTAAAGGTGGAGAAGAGGGGAAGAGAGAAAGGTTCGCCACGAGAACACATAGCGGCAAGGGGAATAAAGCATCGCATCGTGACACAACTAAAATAACATTTTTTCTTTTTTATTTTTTTTAAAAAAGAAACAAAAAAGAAGCGAAAAGGAAGACAAAATAAAACAAAGCAAACAGAAGGGACCGTGGGGAATAGGTTCATTTCCAGCACCTTGTTTCCATGGCATGGTGTCGCTGATATTTAGCCACCAAACAACGGGAAAGCAGCCAAAGCTCTGCGGAGTTGTACGCGTTTGTGTTTGTGTTTGAGTAAAGAGTTAGCGGAAATAAGATATTAACAAAGAAAAAAGGGGGTGTGGAAGAAAAAAAAAACAAAAGAAATCTCAACGAAGTGTGAGACGATTTAAGCAAAAGTAACATGGAGTGAGTTCCCATTACTTTTTTCTTTTTTACATTTTATTTCCCCCCTCCTCCCCAAATTGCACGTGCAGAAGCTGCAGTAGCGATAAGCAACACCAAACCCCATATCTAAAAAAGAAAAAAAAAGATTAACCGGGAGTGGGGGTGGACGTGTTTGCATTTGTGTTTTGGAGCAAAGAACACAACATAACACGATAAAAATGCAAAAAAAAAACGCATTATTTTCCCTGGTCGCTTTCACGAGTGTGAAGTTATGCGCTGCCGTTGGACCTCTGGAAGAGGGACACTTCAGAGGAAGGAAGGAAAGAAAAAAAAAAGACAAAAGAAAGAAAAGGTGAGAAAAAAAAAAGGAAATGGAAAACGCACACGCACACTTACACAAGCAGATATTTTCCTCTCTTCATTTGACGTAATAAATTCCGTCTTGAATTTCTTCCCTTTCTTCTGTTAAAACTTTGTTTCTCTTTACATACGAGCGGACTACTTTTTATTGATATTATCGTTAATGTTATTTACGTATCGGAGACGGTTTCAAACCCCACAACCGGACCTCATTTCAACTAATAGGATGATGATTTTCAAGAAAAACAAAAACAAAAACAAAGATAAAGGGGAGGCACCATGCACGCTAATAACTAAACAAAATAAAGACAAATAAATTCCACCCTCCCCCACTGAATTCTACCGCACGACGATCTAAAACGTTCTCTACATTCCTTTTTTTTTTTACTTGGACGTACGCGGACGTGGTCTTTGGTGAGTCGGGGCCACATCGCGCCTCCCCACATGTCATCTCTTTCCTTCACTTCCTTTTTTTTTTTCAAAAACAAAAACTCCTTTGATTTCTCCGTATTACTGCTATCACTTCTGCTCAAACACATCCGCATATTGTTTTTCACTCGTTTTTCTTTTTTTTTTTGTGTTCGTTCATTCTATTTTCTTTCGTCTCTGCACATACGTGCATCTGCACGCCTCTTCATTTCCATCATCACCTCCTCTGAGCAAAAACAACAAAAACAAACAGCAAAACAAAGCGAGCGGAAAAGGAATAAAAAAGAGGGGATCAAATAAAGTCAGTGTTACATCATGGTAATGTCCGTTAGTCAGAGATTATTTCAGTGGTCGCCTCATTCCCCCCTTTCAGTTTTTTTAATAAAAAAAACCCTTTTGTGCATCTTTTATCACCGACTAGACACTCCGCTTTTGCCAGCGCCTTCATGAGGAATTGCCTGCGGGAGCAGCCGCGGGTCGTCCGCAATAACCTCCACGGCAAACTTCCCAGCAGCAGCAGCAGGTGGCAGTGGCGACGGACAGTCCACATGAGACGTGCTGAGAGCCGCGTAGCCTCGGCTGGTTGAAAGCGCGTTTTTGTTGGATCTGTTGGATTGGACCCCGTGGCGGTGGCGATCTAACCCGTGTTCAGAAATGTGGCTTGATGTTCGTAAAAGCGGAAAATCATCGCACTGCGGGTAACTACTCGCCTTCAACATAACGGAACTGGGCTTTGTGTAGGGTGTGCGCGGATAGTTTAGCGATGACCGTTGCGTTTGTGATGTGTCGTGTGACTGTTGTTGCACTGTTTCGGACCTCCTGCTGCTGGGCGAAGGAATGCGAACTACCACCTCGACGTCAGAACTCTTGCGGTTGGAGTCGTGAGTGGGCGAGTAATGCGTCATACTTCGGTTCTTGCTTGGCGAGGGAATTCGAACGACCACCTCAACATCCGAATTCCTGGTTGTGGATTTCTCCTTCCCTACCCGGGCCCACGATTGATATGAAACAAGCGCATCGGACTGTTGGAGTGCTGTCGGTGACAGCGTGGGACGCACGCCCTTGGCATCGGAATTCTTCGCGTTGGAGAGTAAACTCCCGGTTGTTCGCTCCTTATATATCGATTGCATAGCGGAATACGAGTATGCGTGTGACTCGCTTTGATGGGTGATGGCAGGGTTAGAGTTCCTCGTGCTGGAGGTATCACTGGTCACAAGATACTGGCGTTGTCTTTGGTGCCGTGTCGACTTGGGTGACGGGACACGAACAGTTACCTCAGCATCCGAATGCACAGTACTGATCATATCACTGCCCGATCGCTGTTCTCGCCGCCGATCTTCTTTTTCATTTGCCGTCTCCGTATCGGAACGGTGCCTAACAGCCAACGATGGTGGAGTATAACGAGCAGGCTTGGAGTCCAGGTTTTTCGTACTTGAGAGCAGGTTCTCATTGGAGTGCTCTGGACGTTGCGCCGGGGTGGCTGACACCTGAGAGGTCAGTGACGCGGGTTGTGAAGGGAACCTGAGATCGGAATTTCTTCGACTGGTCGCCGTGAAGGCTTCATGTTGCGTTACGGACTGCTTCGCGTTTGATGGTGAGGAGAAAGCAGGTCCTGTGACTACATTTTCACTGTATGAAACCCGACTACACGAGTGCTGCCGTTGCTGCTGCTGTTGTTGTTCGACCGAGAGCGACGGTGACACACGTTGGGAAAATAAAGACTGGGAATTTCTGCCAACAGGGACCATGCTTTCAATCAAGCGGTCTTGGTGTGGTGATTGCACCGCCTGCTGCTTTGCAGCTACCGACGAATCATCACGGGGAAACCCAAAGCTAGGGTTTCTGCTGCTGCGAGTTGCGTTCTCACTATACCGCTGCTGTTGTTGTTGCCTTTCTTGTACCGACCGCAATGAGCCCGGAGCCTGCGGAGTCCAACGCTCCCTCTCCAGTGCTGGGTCACGACCGGACTCTATGGTTGCCCGTTCGGTACTGGTGCTTTGGCTCTGAAGCCGTTGAAATTCTTGTTTGAGTAGACACAGCATATCGTTTTTGTTAGCATCTGATGGCGCGACAGTGGGGTTGCTGAGCTCTGATATTTTCACGGTGGAAGTCAGACTTCCATGTTGTTGTTCTTGATGTTGTGACTGCTCAGTTGCGCGCCGCGCATTTAGCGCTTTGTCGTGACGCGGGACTCCAACGTCAGAATCCTCAACTTTGCGGAACGGGCCCACACACATTTGTTGCTCTTGTTGCCTGGCCGGGGCTTGAACCTCCAACTGGCTTCTGCTCATTCGTAGGGAAAGGGGGTTTAATTTCCCTTCCCCTTCCTCCCTATCCGCTTTGGTTGCGGAGTTCCCCCGCTTCTCCGCCGACGGCGGGGCCGTCATTACCTGCTTTTCTTCAGTCTTTCCCACGGGTGTTTGGCTGGGGGAACACTTCCTTAACGATGCTTCGTGCACATCCAACGCTCGTGCTGCAACAACATCTCGCAAAGTGCACTCTCGAGGCAACTCAATTGCGTGTGCTTGTTGGACTCTGACATCTCTTGCTACCCGTCTTTCAAACTCTTGGAATGCTGTCAGCGCACCGCGAGGCACCGCACTCTGCTCTAACACCGTGCTCTTCACGGTGACATTTTCATCTGGCGTCGTTAGTGTACGACCATTTCCACTGGTCTCTTTGGTACGATCTACAACATCAGCTGACGCAGAGCCAAACATACGCGTCTTTGACTTTGTGGACAAGCTCTCTTCAACGCGAAACGAATCAGCGTGACCACGTGATCGTAGAGGCGAAATGCACGTACTCTTCCCGACGTGGGCTTCGTGCACTTCCCCTCTTTGGTCTCGATAAGAGGTGTTTTCTGTTTTTTGCTGCTCGCTGCTGTTCAGGTGCTCAGTGGAATTGAACTCGTCCTGCTCCGCGAACAGCACGGCTGCCGTCGAAGTCCCGCGAGCATACGTTCTACTAGGTTTCGCCGGAGGGGTTTCCATTGATGAATTTGTAGTGGCATTAAGCCTACTGCCGTTCCATCCACTGTAGCGGAGGTTAAAGCTGTTATTGCAACTGTTGCCATTGCGACACAAACTACCTCTTCTAGAGGGACCACCAACTGGTCCAGCAAATGCCCCACGATCGCTTGTCGTCGTCATATCAACATCGCTGTCGTGCCTGCAGCGTACTGAAGGCGAATTATCGCGTACCTCTCGTCGGGAAGGCGCCACCCGATGCGGACAGCACCCTCTCTCAAAGTCTGGTGTGGCCGGTCCCTCATAACTGGGGTTGAATGTTGGCGGTGGGTAACTTGGCTTGCCCCGCCGGTTTCCCTCAGCGGTCTGACCCTGTAACAACTTCAATTTCCGATGAAGGTGGTCATCTGTCACATCTTCCGGTGCATAGCAACCATGCGGGGCGGGGAGATCCGAAGTGTCTAACCCCGTGTTCTTCGGTGGGTCCGACTGCACGTACGGAGGGACATATTCAAAGGAAGCGGTTTTGTTTTCGCTTTTCTCGTCTGGTGGGGTACACGTGGGATTAAATCTGGAGCGTTCAGCCTCCTCTTCTGCCTTCAGTACTGCCCGTGAGGGTCGATGAAGCCTCATCCAAAGTGCCCGAAGGTCCTCAATGGCCGCCCGCTGAGCTTCGGCAACGGTCTGCGGGTTGGGACGAAGAAAGACAAACTGCTGTGCCTGACAAATGGGGCCCGCTAACATCTCTAGTGCTGTTATGGGATTCTGTGAGAGGGTGTCGCCATTCAATCGGGCCCTCCGTGGGGATCCCGGGGACTTCATCACCGAATGATTCATCGATACCGTGCCAGTTGCGCTACTCGAGCGTTCGGGGCTCTTCTGTTCAGTGACACATCCCAAAGGCTTTTTCCACCCCAAAGAAAGGGCTGCCGCCGATGCATGACCTTTTCTTCGACCCAAAATGGCCGTGTGGGAGTAGTTCCGTATGGACACCACCTCTGGGATCTGTTCAGGTGTGAGGATCGGGCACTGCGACTCGTGGCGCACAATACACGAGCAACTATGGCCAGCCTTTAATGTACTACATACATGCTCAGCGTGCTTCAACACCTCCTGGTCATCCTCTTCATTGCTGCTAACGTCATCCTTCGGAGTTGCATAGCGGACGGAGGGTAATATCGTCAAGCGCCGTCCCTCGCTTATTTCGTCAATGCAGTATGTCACGTCAACACAGATCCTCATGGGCACCGTCAAAGCATACTCAATAACTTCATTGAAATCGTTGTGACTTTTTAGCCACGCACAACACTTCGCCCACTGGGATGTTTCCCCCTCCTTCTCTACACCGTTAGAAGCGGATCCGGCATGATGTGCGGCTGCCTCTGCGACAGGGATAGTGTTGAGGAACAATGGGTCCGATGCAACTTCAAGCAGCGGGTCCTCAAAGACACCCACCACCCGTGTGACGTAAGCGGGCCAATAAAGTGGCGACTGCGTCCCTGTCGGTGAAGGACTCCTCTCCTGCGGCCACACCTGTGCCTGACTACCGGTGTCACCTCTGCTGCCGCTGCCATTGTGAAATTGGTTGTGGCGATATCTCGTGCTTCCTTCAGGCCACACAGCGAGGACCTTCTGCATTCGGTCCCCAGCCTTACCCTGCGGTTGCAGCAATTCGCTCCGTGCGTACACAAGGCACCGCCGTTGGCTATAATCCACTAATGCACAGCTGTTTACGTCCAGCTTCTCTGTCACAGTGTTGGCATAGCAGGATGCCGGAATTGTCCCGCGCGGCACAACCCATGTACGTGGACAATCCATGCGACTCAGTGTCCGCACATTGAATGCTTCCACCACGCCAGGGAGTCCATAGTAAACGGTATTGTTGATAACTTTATCGGATACTGTTAATCCACCACAAGTGTTGGCACGCTCACAGCTGCGGCTGCTAATGCCGTTGCTAACGCTGTCGCCACTGGCAAGAGTCACAGCAGTGGTGATTGTTGTGGTCCTCGTTGCGGTCATGGTAGTCGTCGTTGCTGTTGTTTTGATCGCACCATCGCTGTAAATCGCCTCGGATCCGTCGCTGCTCATGTAGTCGTCATCATCCAGCGCGCCAATGTAATACTTTTGGTGTTCATTGAGCAGCAACTGCAGCGCTTCCTCATCTGAGGGCCGCTCCATAACATCCCGCAGTGAGAGCGCACCTGACTCCTGTGTCTTCTGATCCATTTGCTTCAGCCTCAACAGTTACTGAATCTACTTCTCTAGTTATTTATATATTTTCTGTTTTTCTTTCCTTCGCTTCGTCAGGCGACAATGTGGGCTTTTGTGCGGCCAAAGTCTGTCAACACAAATATATATATATATATATATATTCTTCGCTTGCGCACGGCTGTGAGCGACCAAAAAGGGGAAACAGAGGCAAGAAGACGACGGCAGCGGTAATGCTAAAAGAATAAAAATCAACCGCGGCTTCCTCGACAGACTGGCTAATGTACAATTAGGTGCCAATAACCGCTGAGCAAAGTGGGAAAACGAAAAACAGATAGAAGAAAGGTAAAGAAAAGAAAACAAATTTCCAACTAGAGGTGTGACGTTTTATTCAAGCTGCATATGTTTGTACAGTGTCGCAGGGGGTTGGGCATGAGGGAGCGCTGGCAAAGCGACAAAGCAGTAGACGCTCCGTTGGACGACCATCAATACAAGTACTAAGACGTGTATTTTTTTTTTTTAAAAGACGAAGAACACACACGAAAAGGAGGGAGATGAATATCTGCCTGCGTATGAATATATCTCCATCCAACAACGATACGTTTCAAATCACCGGGTCGGCTTTTATAGCTGCCCATCCGCTCACCTCATTGAAGTAAAAGGAGTTATGTACTGTGCACGGGGCCCTATAAAACTCACCTTCCTTCTGCTCCACTTACCGGTCCCCCACTCCATGCTGTTGCCCCTTTCAACGTTATGGGAAACATAACTAACAATTGAGTAAACTCCAGCACTAATTCTGCACACCAAATGCATTTGTGCGTCGTCGCTGCAACTTTCATCCTCCTTTTCTTTTCTTTTCATTTTCTTCCCACGCCACTACAACAACTCCCGTGATGGCTGATGCGGCGGTACCGTGTCCCAACTCTCCGGATATCGCGGTCGCAGCCTACTGCCATACGTATCCGTGTAACTTTTCGTTGATACCGATGTTGCTTGTGGCATGGGGCCCGTCACTCCAATGAAGCGCAACCGATCCCTCAGCGCTCGCAACTGTTCTGGCGTCTTTACCCGCCGTGGTTGCCGCATGATGAGATCTAAACTGTGAGATGAGTGCATTCCCCCTCTAATGTTGTTAGAATTGTGTATCGATTCCTGACGCCCAACGGCAGGTGGGAGGGCGTAAGATTTGATTGTATAATATGGTCTACGCAATATTTCTTCATTCTCCTCGACAGCATCACGCTTCAGCCATTCCATTTTCCGCGCACGCACGGGTAGTGGGTGAAGCAGCTCCCGCCATGCTGTTCGGTACCGTCTATGTGCGGTACAGTGCCGAAGCATAAAAACAATGTGTTTTGCAGGACAAGGGAAGTCACTTGACTGTGGAAACCGCGGGTATATATGTGCGGGGGCCCTAACTCCCAATATATATATATATATATATATATACATATATATATACATGCAAACATATTTATATTAATATGTAAGAAATACCAGGTGAGAGAAATGAGAGAGAGAGAGTTATAGCTTACATAATGTTTGTGAATAAGAATGATGATGGTGATGATGCATACACGTGTTAGTTAATGGCGGGCACCGGATGCGTGTTTTTGTTTCCCTCCGCGGCAACGGTAATGGGGGATGGGGAGGGGGGGGGGAAGAAAAGAGCAAGAGACGAAGAAAACGATTGGTAAGTTTGTAGGAGAAGGGAAGGGGAAGCGCGAAAACATTTTGAAAAAATGTATATATATATATATATAACATATAAATTCACTTGCCTTATGCTGAGTCTATATGACGTTGATACTTATACAACCGCGGCCGAAAAACGGAAAAAAAACACAACAAAAACAGGCAAACAACTGCACCTCATGGTTTCTTTCGTTGTGCATGTGAGAAAATTTGACCTTGTAAAGTGTGTGCCACACAAAGGATGGGAATACGCGTATGTGAGTGTATATATCCAGCGACTGTGGTCCAAAATTATATGAGGCATTTCTTCTCTCCCTTTCATATCCCACCTCACATAAGCTGTTTCCACACGCTTCAAGTGAATGTAAACGAAGAAGAACAAATTTCGTGTCTGCATCAGCAAACACACAAACATTCGTGTATCAATCGCCCACTTCAAAAATATTTGCGGTACCACTCCCACCTTCTTACCCGTTGTTTTATATAAAATATATAAACATGTACAAACACACATGCGTATCGATGTAAACAAATATTTACATATGTTTATATCCATATGTTTATACACTTTGTGACTGAATTTCAAGCAGCCGATTTCGTTATTTTTCACTTTTTCTTCTTCCTTTTCTTTCTTCTCATAGTTGCACCTTACGCTTCTTCTTCCCTCCATTTTTTCCCCCTTGCTACTACATTTATGTATGTATACTTTTATTCTTCCCCACCTTTCTCCCTGTGTGTTTTTCTTCACTCGTTCAATAATAGATATTTATGTAACTGAGAAAAAGGGAGGAGAGATGACAAAGAGGGATGAAAACCTGCTATGTTTTTCTCTTCATTTCCCCTTTAGTTTCTATATAATTTGTGCTGAATAATCTTTCCTTCATGCGGTATATTTCGCTCCATATATGAAGAAAAAAAAAAAAGGGAAACAAATACAATACGACAACAACGTGATTACAAATAAAATCTCAAACGGTTATTTCATAACAGCGTCAGCACGATGGTCAACCGCAGCGGTAATGCTGATCATAAACATTTTTGTGCATGCATGGTCAAACAAAAACACGTACACATGCACACAGACGGCGATTGGTACCAAAAATCACACAGCACCTTCACACGGTCGTAGACAAATGGAAAAAACAACAACAATAACAACAACAACAACAACAACAACAACAACACATCAGCTCAATACATATGTATAGAAATATAAACTAGGATCACATATACAACTGAGGCGGAAAAGTGCAGAAGCATGAAACAAGTTTTTTTTCCCCCCCTCCACACGTTAAATGAAGTCCGCGCCATCAACACCGTCGCTGCCGTTGATGGCCCGTGCCATTCCCGACCTCCCTTCAGTACAGTCGCTGGGGGTGGGCGGGTGAAATGCAACCAAACCATCAAACGTTTTAACAATAATAGTCACAATAGTAATAATGGTAATGATAGTAATAATAAATGATGCAAATGCACACCACGTGTATGATACAGGGGGAAAATTAAAGAAAAAATGGGTGGAAAGAGTAAAGTGTGTCTGCGCGTGCGTATCAACAAGAGAAGGAACGGCTGCGGTGCCACGTTGAAGAGGTCCCCAGGAACATAAGTATCCCGTGTGAACAATTTAAGGAAAGTAAAAAAAAAAACACATGGGGGGGGGGAGGAGGAGGAAAAAAAGAGGGAAAATTCATAATGAAAAAACAAACAAACACTTAGCCGAGACAAGAAGGAGAAAAAAAAGCAAAAAAAAAGGAAGAAGGGTGACGTACGTGAACCTGAGAGAATCATTGCTCAATTCGTCCTTTTCCTTTCTTCCGTTCCACCACCACCATACGGCTACACACACACATACACACATATATATATAAATATATGTGTGGCCGTAGCATCCCCCACAAGCACAAGCCAAACCAAATAAAGCAACGCTGAAGAGAACAGAAACTGGAAAGAGTTGATGTACGCTCACGGAACGGGCAAAGCCGCTCCTTTCAACGAACCCACAACGTAAAGTCTGCCCTGCAGGCATACGTTCATAAGCTACAGCAGATAAACGAATGCACACAAGGACACCTATACATACGTATGCATATGCATATATGCATATATGCGCATGTGTGCGTGTGTGTTTACTTTGTCACCACTCTCGTACAAGAATGGGGAAATATGTCTCACTGTTAATGCCACAACTCCGGGTTGTTGGAGTCGAATCTCTTCATTGCTACCGCCGCGTTGGCCGAAGTCCTTTGGGCTTTGCTATTGTTGTTGCGCACTTTGGGATGTGCCGTTCAGCCGTCATTTGGGCGAACTTCCGCCCGCAGTGTGGACAGGGCACCCGATCATCATATTCTGCCGGCAACGGCACCGGTTGTGACAACTGCCTTTGCTGTGTACTTTTGCTACCGGTACTCTGCGCGCCACTTTTCCCGCCCGGGGCATCTTCCGGTGTCACCTGCCGCATCGCGCGCATTGCGGCCTGAAACTGTTCATGCTGAATCTTCCACTTAGGTAGTTTGGCTTGTCCACCCATTTGGGCGGTAGTGTTCTGCTTACCTGCGCCAAAGGTTCCACCGTCGCCTCTGCCGTGTGAGATGTGGGACGATGGTGCAACATCGTGGATCCCTTCGATACCTTCCAAGCGTTGCCCCTTCATGTCAAACACACGCCGCTTCTTTTGCACTTTCGCACAGGCCGCTTCGTGGCGAGCTAAGATGGAGGAGCGAAACGTTCTCCCGCATAGGTTACAGGGAAGCAATGGCTCGTTTGCCGGAGGTGGAGGCGCTACTCCGCTCTTGCCTACATCATTGTAACTAATGCCACCGCCACTACCACCAACCACAACATCGTCCAACGAGGCAGCACCGCCTGCTGAAGCGCCAGCCTGCCGTTGCCCGTAGCCGGATACAGCAGTGTTGTTGTTGTTGCTGTTCCCACTATTCGTACCGGTGGCATGTGGGCGCCCGTGCTTCTTTGAGGTTGTGGGTGCCCCATCACCAGCCTTAACACCTTGCTTCGGAGGTCGCGAGCCACCTGTCGTTTCGTTCGTGAGATGTTCTCTATCGCTGAAGTTGTTACGGTTGCCACCACCAACGGGTATATCGTCGAACTGCAGCGCTACACCACCTCCTTGTTGCCCTGAACCGGCCCCCTTGGCCAATGCCGTCCGTGATGGAGCCGCAGTTTTCCCCTGTGGTGCAGGAGGTGCTGCTTGACGGATTGCACCACCACCGCCGTTATCTTCGTTTTCATGCGGTACACTCACATCATAGTTCCATGCCGGCTTCTGTGACTTCCCTCGCCTCCCCGTTGCTGCTGGCGTGGGGCTCGGGCGCAATACCCATTCTTCCTCGCCACCTTGTGGTTCATCTATCACTCCACCGCCGCTCTCCTTGTTGTTGCCACGCGGCACCACTTGACGGTTTGCCCCAAATGCGGTGTCGTGGGTCACAGCTGGTGAGAACATGCGTGTCGCGACGTCATACGCCTCATTGACGCCGTTAAAGGCACCGTTATTGTTGTTGTTTCCCCTACCCGCGTGGGGACCTGCACCGGCGCCTCGCACTGACTGCGTAGGCTCTCCTCCCATCATCTGTTGCTGTTTCCTCCGTTGTTGCTCTTTAAATTGCGCTATGGAGGCCCTTAGGGAGTCCATTGAAATACTACCTCCGAACTCTGGAACCGCTCCTTCAACAAGTGTTGATACCGCGGGTGTGCTAATACTGGCGGATGAAAAACTATTGGCATGAGGATTATCCACCTGAACCAGTTGGTCAGATAACATGGCCCAAAGTTGTCGTGCCTGATCGGGAGTGATGATCCCCGCCCGTGTCGCTCGCTTGAAGTCCTCCTCGACGACATTTGCGATTCGGCGGGCGCGGGCGGGTGGGTGGAGGCTCGTCCGCCCTCCAGTGAGTGTGCCGGGTGCTGAAGGAGGCACTTCTGCAGATTCCCACTGCACAGATGGAGCCACAGGGGGTTGCTTCTGCGTTAATCCTTCAACGCCGTTACTATCCTCCTCGGTGTGCTGCCGTGAGGCGGAAGGGGAGAAGCGTCTCTGTTCACGAGTAATTCGTTGCTGCCGCTCTTCTCGAATCTTTTTGGCGCGCTCAATCTGTGCGGCACGTTTGGCTGCGTAGTCCTGTACAAAATCTGTTGCTGACGACGGCTCGTGGGGCATTTTGAAAATGCACTGTCCTCTATACTGCAGTGTATGTTTTGTTTTTTTTAAATGTACGCTAGAGATGTTGTTGCCCCTAATTATATATATATATATATATGTCTGTATGTATGTGTTTTGTGTGCGTCTACAGCCCTCTTTCTTACCCTTAAGTAAACCTCGACCACGACTGCACAAGCACCAGCTACTGCAACTACTACTGCTCTACCCTCAAAGTGTTGTACTTCTCTTGATTTAACCGCCGCCTCGCCTGGGGCTTTTTCGGTCCCCTTCACTTACTTTTCCGGGTTTCTTCCCTTCCCTTCCAGTCTCTTCTCTTTTCTTCCCTCTTTTTTTTTTAATTATTATTATTATTTTTTCTTGTGTTACTGTATATGTTATGTGTGGATTGCTACAATTACAGCACTAACCACCGGTGTGTGTTTATGGAAAATTAAGGGGGAAGAGAAAGTGTAGGAAACAATGGCCGATTCAAAATTCATTTTGCACAAGAACATTGGGGGAGAAAAGCAGCAAGTAGGAATAACAACTACACTACTGAATACGGCACATTATCCTAAATTTTGAGGGAATTACTCCCACAAAAGGAAAACAAAACAAAACAAGTAAACAACATCAGCACAGTGGCAAATTTGAATTACCTTTCGTTAGAGCCGTCTTGCCCCATTTTTTATAAACCACCCTACTCAAGTTTGCTTTTTTTTTTTTAAATGACTAACACGGATATGTTCAACTCCCTCCTGGCGCGCGCCAATATTTACGACAGGTACTGCCATAATCATTGCCACCGATTTCATTACTCCTCTTTTGGCATCATCGTTGCTTCAGTTCATGGTGCCGTAAGAGTGTGCCGTGAAATGAAGAATACATAACCTATTCCAGTCCACACGCCTAAGCAATTCATTTAATATCTTTTTATTTTTTATTTTTTGGCTTGCTGAGCACATATTTACACACGCCTTCCCTTTCCCTCTTCCTAACTACTCGACAATGCCGCACCGGTAGGGTTTACCTTCAGGCTCCTTACCTTAACTTAACTTGTTTTATCTTATATATATATATATATATCATTGTATTCCCCTTCAGTCATTATTTTCCTTTTGTGGCATCCTTCACTCTCAAAACTCCCCTCCCCCCGTTCCAATTCAAGATGTCAGTTCTTCTTTTCCCTTTTACGGAGCGAATATGGGATATTTTGCCATGAGTGGCGCGATGCGTTGGCGCACTTCCTTTGTAATGGCCTCTGGTTTTGTTGGTACTGCGTATTCGAGGCAGTGGTGTGCGGGGTCATCAAACTGGTTGGCTGACACGGCCGCAATGAGTTCCACGACGATCAGCTGAACCTTTTCGACATTCGCCGCCATGACTTTGCGAACGCTTTCTGCATCGACGTGCGGGGCGTCGCTCCATGCATCCATATCCGTTACGGCGGCCACGACGAGGTACGCCATTTCTGCTTCCCTCGCCAGTTTCGACTCCGTGGAGGTGGTCATTCCAATAAGGTGACCGTTGAGACTTTTGTTGATGAGTGATTCTGCGCGTGTACTGAACTGAGGGCCGGACATCGTGACTAGTGTGGCGCCGTTGTGTAGTTTCCATGGCTTGCCACCGCTCACTGCTGTGGTTAACTTCCCCATTGCCTTTGTCAGCGTATCATGTGCAAGCTTCCGGAAGTTGGCAGAAAGCGGATAGGCGTAGTCCACGTGGGCCACGATGCCTTCGCCAAAGAAGGTGGTCCTTCGGCCAGTGGTGCGATCGATGAGCTGATCGACAAGAACCATATCGCCTGGTTGGTACTCTGCATCCAACGACCCCACTGCATTGACGCCAATGAGGTATTTTACGCCCAACAACTTCAGGGCGTAGATGTTGGCTCGATAGTTCACTTCATCGGGCGTGAATTCGTGGCTGTAGCCATGGCGAGGAATAAAGGCGCACAGCACACCAGAGACGGTAGCGACCGATATGCTTCCACTTGGCATGCCGTACGGTGTAGGAATGGTGTACTTCTTGACATTTTGCATCGCGTTGAGGTTGTACGTGCCTGACCCTCCAATAACACCAATGAGCACTGGGGCATCGTGGGGACTCGTGTACATCATGTTAGAGCAGCTTTCAGTCGTGGTTATTTACTTTGTTTCTTGTTGTTTTTATTATTTGTACGTTACTTTTATTTCTTAATGTTCCAGTGAAGGGAGAAGCGGGCCATTAGCACTCAAATAACATATAAGTAGTGACCTTTATGTGCGGCACCCAGCACCGCCTCGAGGCTGTGCCTCCACGTACACTTTGTTGATGTTGTTAATACTTCACTATTTTTATTCTCTTAATATATTAACTGCCTTTTCTCTTTTGATTCGCGTTTATATCTGCACTCGCATGTGTCTTAACTCTTTGTTTATTCCTGCGCTTCGTTACCACATCTTATTTTCGCTACTCTTGCTCTTCCTTGCCGTCGTGGGGAAGCGATGGCTTTGTGTTTCGGCCCTTCTGCTTTCTTCTTTTCACACACACAAAAAGAAAAAGGGCGAAACGTTCCAGTAAAGTGAGTCTTGCGGAGCGATCGACAACTTCTCTCGCATGTCTGATCAAAGTCAACCAATGTTTTCTTTTTATTTCAATCCCACGGCACTCTGCAGCAAAATCTCGCTTCTCATCTGAAAGACTCTTTAACTTCAGTTTCCGGACAATTTCACGCGGACCGTCAGTCACTGCCAAAGGAGCAAAATCAAAATAAAACAAAGGAAAAGAGGCGGCGCCACACTAAGAACGCGTATATCGTTCTTAACCGTCAGTTGCTACGGAAAAAAAGACAATGAAAGCAACATGGACGGCGCTAACTGTCAGGTTGGGAACTGCTGATAGCACATCTTCCAGTGCTCGTGGCATTCTAGTGTCCTACATGCGTTAAAGGCCTCCTTACTTCTTTGGCTTCTTTCTTTCCTTCCACGGAAGCATACAACTCTTCACACCGGGTGCTTTCATGCCGCGCAGTCATTCACGCAGCCATCCATTGTCGGCCGTTTTCATTGCTTCTTTTCCCCCCTCCTCCGCATTCACAGCAGAGTATTCAGCTCACCTCATGAACTGCTTTTTGTAGTCTACAAATGCGGTAAGATTTTCCACCACCTCGGACAGGTTTCCCTCCTCATCAAAATCCGGGAGGACAACCTTGTAATTTCGCATCATGTCTCGTTGCTGCTGCGACCGCCGCTTACTGTAAGCCTGGAATTGTTGGATGAATAACACCAACGCCTGCTGAATCCGTAGAGGAAGGTACACCGTTTCATGGTGCTGTTCGTCAAGAAACAAATCCATTATTTGGTTGGCTGCTTCGCATCGGACGCGCCACTCACCATCTGCTTTCGTGAAGTTCATCAACCAACGCCGCCGTTCCTCACGGGGACCAGGCGGTGGAGGGCAGTTGATTTCCACCGGTGCCGCGCGACCCGCTTGCGGATTTAACTTCTCCGCCTGCAGAGCGCCAAGTGCAAAGCGGGCCGCTGCTTCTGTTGCCTCCGTTGTGTGGAGAGAGGCGCATACGCTACAAGCAACTCCCACACATGCCTGCCGCTGTTGAGTGCTGGCAGCGGGTTCCCACGCCAGCCGCGTCACGATGTCCACATCCGCTGGCCTGGCACTAAGATGATTCACTACCTGAAGCGGACCGCCAGCCTCCGCAGTTTGCTTGCGCTGCAGCGTCCAGAGCATCTGCACCAGCGACTCCAACTGAAGAAGAAGGTACACCCCTTTTGCCTTCCCTGATGAGGAGTAAGATGATGGTGAATGTGCAGGTGTTATCACCCCCGCTTCTGATGTATCCTCCTGCACTTCTCTGGAAAGGAGTTGTGCTCGCCTCTCCAGTGCATTGATGATGGCTCTCCAGATGCTCGAGGGCGCGTCTCCAAGATCTTTCCACCCGACCATCAGCAGCAACGTGTTCGCCAGGCCCCACACGCCTACTTCATTGGATAGCACCAATCGCTGCAGTTTGGTGATGAGGCTCCCACTCCCTGATGTTCCCGCAGCTGCTCGTAATGCCTGTTCAACAACTACATCCTCTTCGTGTTGCTGCTGCACGGCGGCGAAAGTAGTAGTGGCACAATTTCCACCAATACCAGCACTACAACTAGCGTTATTAACGTCACCCGCACCAGTTTCATCCGATGTGGTAGTCGGCATCCGTAGTGCGTCACGCATGAGTTTGCCCACCACAAACATGGCGTTGTTGCTGTAAAGCAACTTTGCTGCCTCATTCTGCCGGAAGGCGACCTCGTCATCCACGTTGGGTTCGTTCAAGCTGCAAATCACGTCTACCACTACATGTAACACGTGCACAGCTGCCTGTACACAACGCAGACGGTGCTGTGCTCGCGCAAGGTAATACGTACGAACTCCCTCTGAAAGCGTACACGTTTGCATAAGCAGTGGGACCGTACGACTCCACTCGTCGTGTGGTGGGTGAGCGTTCAACACGGTGACAACAAGCGGAAGCACGCGAGCAGCATTTACAGATGTGGGCGATGTGTTCATAAGAGTTCCTTGTACGTGAAGAGAGACTTCACACAACTGATACAACACATTGTGCCTAGTCACACTCAGTATCAACGCGTCCTCTGTTCCACAACTCTCGATCTCTTCCATAACATTCGCATTGGCACCTGTGCCTCTTGCGCTCGCTAATGCGGTTTTGAGGGAGCAAACTTCAGCTTCTAGCCACGCCTTCGCTTGCTCTGCGTCGAGCGCAGCTGTGAGAAATGACTGGTGGGGTGCCATGGCTTCTGCAGACAAGAGTAGCGTAGACAGTGCTTCATTCTCTCCACTCAACACGTGCAGCACTTCACTACCAGCTACGGCAACTGCCGCAAATATCTCTGCTTCACGGCGCCTGTAGTGCTGAATCCACACGAGAGCTTCTTCCTCATTGCTCCCGAAAGAATGACTCAAAGGCGGTTCAACACTTTGTTGCTGCGGCTGTAGCGCTTCCCATGCCGCGCCAGTGGCTGCCTCAATCACGCACAGCAATGACTTTGCTGCATGAGCTGTCGAAAAGGCATTGGCTATCTGTTCATTCCCCTCCACGCACACCGCAATAAGCTGAAGAATCTCCTCCAGCGCTCGAAGAAGGCTGAAAGGAGGCATGTTATCCAAGTCCGCACTCGCTATGATGCTCTTGCAGCTGCTCGCGTCGGCGGCATTGTTATCATTGCCGTCATCATATTCGGCAATGGTGTCTGTACCCGCTCCTCCTAGACGACGGTTCACAATTGCCGAGTACGACGTGATTCCGCGCCGCCGCGACTCCGTTGCGCTTTCCCACGTATCAATCAGCAGCTTCACAAGCCCTTCACAAAAGTTGACCCGTTCATCCTTTGTTTCGAGTGGTGTCGTGAGGTTTGGTCCTCCTCTACCGTTGTTGTTGCTGTTACTTCCCTTTTCATTTCCAGCGCCCTGTTTCTGCGATAGAGCACATGTGGAGATGGTTGCTCCTGCTAACGTGTCCACCACGACATCGTCACTGCCGCTCACAATCATGTTTCGCAACGCTCCTGCAGCTGCTGATTTGATGTGCAGCAGTCCCCGCCTGGTTATGACTTGACGAGCATCAGCGTTCAGTTCTGCTTCTCCCTCCTCTTCAGCTTGTCCTTCTCCTTCTTGTCGACTGGAGAGCTGCACATGCGGGTTAGCCGGCTCTGCGGCGAGGAGAAGTTCGGCAAGTCGCTGCGGTACACCATGGGAGAGAAGAGTGGCATGTGCCTGCGGCTGCAGAGCGAAGGAAATTATATTCATGCAACCCTCCTCCATTTCTTCCCATCGTTCTGCGTAGAGCTTCGCCACGCATGACGGGGCGGCAGAAATTCCTGCCCCTTCACTGGCTTTATCGGTGTAGTTACTGGCATTGTGCTTGTTTCTTGCATTCGGCGCGGTATGACGTTTAGGTCTGAAACCCCTTTTTGAGTGTGCGCCCATTGGTTTCCTTCGTTGTTATCGTCGTCGCTTTTCCCGCAACGTCCTCTGTGTTGAGCGGCTGTACCATGCCGTGCAAGAATGATCAAATGTGAAAACCATGCGTCACGATGGCATGGCGGAGGGAAGAAAAAGCGGGATAATTAATTTATTCAAGTATGTGAGAAGGGGGGGGGGAGGGAGGGTATCATGCGCATTTATGTTGTTCAGATGCATGTGCATATTTATGCAAGGTAGGCAATGCTGAGAATAGCGTAAAGCGTTTAGTGAATGAAACAATTGAACCTCATATCATGCATTGGATGTAGAAACAAGAGAATAATTTATCTCTTTCGTGTTAAAAACGAAAAACAAAACAACAACAACAACAAAATAACTCCACTCTTTCACCCCCTCTTCCACCATGGCAAATTCATATCTCATCATTCCCTCTTCAGTCCCGGAGATATTCATCATTCAATCACTTTCATAATTGCCTTCTTTTTTTTTTTTCTACTGGAGGACGACGGGGGCTGAAGTAAAAGGTGAAGCGCCACCAACAATGAAGAAGAAACGACACGTACAGGAAAACAAACAAATATATTTTTACGTGAGTGTATTTGTTTCTTTTTTTGCATATTTATATGTGAAATTAACGTTCAGTGGGGTGAGGTCAGTGAGCCAGGACTCTACTGCAATTTAGAGTCCAAACAAACAAAATAAATAAACTGAGAGAAGGGGAAATAAGGGGTTAGGGTTAGGGTTGGGGAAACAAAATGAGCGAGTGGAGAACCTAACATGCGGCCGCACACCCGCGAAGTAAAAAGATAAATAAATATCGGAAGCGAGACGTATTCAAACCAAAGCAGTTATACGCCAGCCAAAAGAAACAACAACAACAACAACAATAGACAGTGTCCATGAAGAGAGTACACAATAATAATAGAGGAAAATACGTAAGGAAATGAAAAGAAATCACGTGCAAAGGACCGGGTGCATAACAAATGATTCTTTTTTTTCCTTGTGTGTTTATGTGCTACTGCTTTAACGCGAGTGTGTTCATGTAAATATTGTCATGAACAGGCGAG
Source organism: Trypanosoma brucei gambiense DAL972 (assembly GCF_000210295.1). Classification (NCBI taxonomy): domain Eukaryota; phylum Euglenozoa; class Kinetoplastea; order Trypanosomatida; family Trypanosomatidae; genus Trypanosoma; species Trypanosoma brucei. The sequence goes on from NC_026740.1 coordinate 2,057,982, forward strand.
GAGGAACGGGTGAATCAAGAGAGTTTTAGTGGGTTAAATATTTTGTCCAACGGCAGCCCCTCAAGGTATCCACGTAACTTCACTCCGTTATTTTTATTTTTATTTTTCTATTCCACGCTCTCAGCCTCTTCTTCTTCTTCTTCTTACTTCCTTCCGTCTTTTATATTCCCTCTCTTTTCCTTCTTTCCCACTATTTTTATCGTTCGCACGTCATGAAAAAGTTTCCATGCGGTAATACCAAACTTCAAATAAGTTGTGCGTGTGTGTGGGAAACCCTTGACAAAATGTAATAATGGAAGGAGAGTCGGATGCATAACTGTTGAAATATGTAACGCGATATTCATCAGCTTGGAAACCAATATCGACAACACCAATAATAATAATAACAATAATAGCAGCGATATAATAATGAAGCTTCAGAGACATAAGGATAAAAGTAGAAAAAAAAATCAAATCATGATGATAAAAATAGACCGAACCCCTCCCGTGGTGAATCATCAACTGTTGTCTAACCCCTCCACCAACCATTTTTGTGAACAATAATAACAATAGCAACAACAAAAGAACGATAATATAAATAAATAAATAAAAAAATATATATATATTTATTACTCTTTTTTCTTTTTTCCATCTACTTCTTTCCCCTTCCACAGCCCGTACACGAACATTCAATTGCCGACCACCTTTCCGTGTCGATTGAGTTTTTTTTTTTCTTCCTTTCCTTCTTTTACACCACACCTCTCAAGCAACCTTTTACAGCTGTTCTTGCAAAAGGAATATATGACATCATGTACCACGCCATTGCGCCGAATTGCACCAGACACAACAACAGAACCAATAATGCACTACTGAGTAGTAATGCTGCGAGAAGTGTGAGCCCCATGGCAATAACAAACACAGTTGTGGCCACCCAACGGCCTTCACTAAACATACGCTGAACTTGTGTTTTGGGACCTGCAAGAAATAATGTACCACCGATGGACGCCACGTTTCCAAGCGTATAAACCACAGCAAATGTGGCCACATCTGAGCGAAGGATGGCACCAAAACTCAGAAGGGAAAGGAGAGATCCAATACCCATGCAGACGCCGCAGCCAATTAACCGCTGTTTCCATGAAAGTGATGGACATATCGGCTGCGTTTCATCCTCTTCAATAATACTTCCATTACTTCCAACCGCAGCTGCTGTGGGAACCGCGTTCTTAACTACATCTACAAAAGCGCTCATAACTTCCTCTGATTTTTTCTTTTCCCTTATCTTCCCTATGCTTCAACCTCCTTCCTATTCTTACTACTTTATAATACCTTCCCTTGTGTTGTCCAAGTAGAGCACGCTTTAATATCTTTCGTTTGGAGTGGGTACAAATGGACCTCTTCGTTGAATGCGATATTTTGAAAAACAAAAAGGAAAAAAAAAACAAGGGCAGATAGATAGACAGCAGTGGAAAAATAACGTAAATGATCAACTTCCCCCGTTCACATATATATATATATATATATATTATATTATATATGCAGCAGAAGCGCAGGACCAAGTAAGCACAGGAAACGAGGAAGTCTGAAAAAAACAAAAAGAAAAAACAACAACAACAAAAGAAGAATTGAAAGGGGCTTTGATGCGACAGTTTCGGGGAAATCAGTTTCTCTCTCTCTTTTTATTTTTATTTTTTTTAAAAAAATCGTCTTCTATTTTCCATTTTTCAAACATGTGTTGCGCGGCCACTTATATAATAAAATTACTCAGTTTATTTTAATGTGTCTTGACCCTAATATCGTCTTCCTATTCCTTCTTCTTCTCTTTCTTGCTTGAATCCCCGTTTGTTTAATCGAAACATTCCATTATTTACCCCAGCTAATATTTGTGTTCAATGCCAAGCTTGCGAGACCTTGAATTCACCACACTGCCGACTTTTTCTTCCCCACACTCCATTCGACCGTCACGCAATCATGTAAAGAAATGATTCAAAAAGAAAATAAATTACCAAATGTTGCTTTTTTTTTTTTTTAAGATCCGCGGACGGTGTACTTCATGAAATAATCATAAAAGCTCACCCCACTAAATGACGCGTCACGATGATCATACAAGTAGCGCCGAGTTTCATAGAACAATGAGGGTTCCAAAGGGACCTCCAACACCGCCACTAATTCCTCTTGCTGTTGCAGACTCATCCTTTTTCCCCTTTTGCCACCCACAACATTTTTGTTAGCAGCTATATATTCAGCAAGTATTGTTTCTGCGCGTTGTTTATAATTCTTGCATGGCACTCGGTGGGCAGCGGACCAATGCTCACGCTGACACTCTTCACTGCAATAATACACCGCCTTGCAACTGCTGCAACGCAACAAACCTTCCCCGCCGCATTTAACGCCGTGCTTCTGACAGTTGGCGCACAGCAAATGACTACTGCGGGAGACGAGTGGGATGAGATGAAGTAACGTTGTGGAAGCGTCAATAAACATCAAGTCGCATGCACGTTCCAACTGCTCTGCGGACCACCTCACCACTGTGGTTTGCGAAAGAGTTGCCGTTCCTTCATCAGGTGCTTCTTCAGCTGTGACAATATCCGGTAGAGCCGCGAGGATATCCTTAAGTGCAACACGAGTGTCATCATCGCACTCCACGCCACTACTCAAATTAGTCTGACCGTTGTCATCATTTAAACCACATCCATCACTATTCACACTACGCCTCAAACGCTGCCGCAGGGCACGGCGAAGCTCCAGTGAAGATGTTGTTGTCTTCGGCGCGGAATTATCGTCACCTTCGTTTCCAATGAGTTCCCGCACCTCTATGACAAACCACGGGAGCCGCGCCAAATACTCAAGGTTGGCACGGGCGTAATGGTTAATCTTTTGCACCACCTCTTCCTTCGGTGAGAATATCCCGTAGTTTCTGGCACCGCTAATGGCATTTATACTGCTGGTAGAGTTTCTGTCGTTAGCTCCTGCAGAACGCAGCGGCTGCACACTCTCCATACGGCACAACTCGCCCAACAGTGCTGCCGTCTCCCAGCGACATTCCTGCGCCACAGCATTGCTGCGCTGAGCGAGAAAGAAAGCGATTCCCTTCAGCAAAGCTTCGCGGCGCCGTGTATTTTCTTCACTGTAACCCATAACTCCAGTTGCATCGGTGTTGCGTAGCGGTTCATGTTCAAATAAGAAGAGTTTCACACTCGGGTGAAAGGCCACAGTATACAATGCAACGAGATGATAGGCACGATCCTCCATTGCGACATACGGTGCAGTAAGGCGATCAAATATTTGGTCAAGTGTCACCGGATCGGGGCGCGGCGGTAGAGGAAGTGATGACGTGTTGCTGCTATTGTTCGAGGGCATCCTGAAACGCAATGCTAACAAAACGAAAATGAAATACCCCGGTATTTATATGTATTATTTATGTATATAAACACTTACGGGAAAAAAAAATTTTTACCAAGTCTGGCCGGCGCTGTCCTTTGTTAGCAAAAAAAAATAATAATAATAATAATTTACACATAACAATTAAGTAGTAGGGAAATGAAGAAGAGACGACGGAATATGAGAGAAAGAGGAAGAAAAAAATAAAAGGCTGCTGTACAAAAATATAATAATAATAATAAATAGTCTCATCTCAGTGTTTAGCCAAATATTGATTTTCTTTTTTTTTTCTTCCCCCCTTTGCGCGTTCGGGAAGTAGGGGGCTTCAAGCAGCTCATGCGGGAAATACGGGCGATACGATCAGGAATGAAGTTAATGCGTATGTTTACTGCAAGTATGTGCGCATATATCTGTGAACTACCACCAAATGTCCTTGTAGTTCGACCCATGCCTTTTCCTTTTCATTTATTGTTTTCATCGGGTGCCTAACCCCCTTTCCTTTCCTTTTCGTCTCGTCTCGTCATTCTCTTTTTTTTTTTTCTTCTTCTTCTTGCGTGCCTTCACAATACACAATTTACACAGCCTCCTCCCTCCGCTGTTGTCAACCCACCCAAAAAGTGGGCACAATCTCCCCAATTGTTACCACTAATCAACCAACCAATCCGTCCTCACGCAGCCACGAAGTCCCGTAATCGCTTTAGCCACATTTCATACTCCTGCTGTTCCACCCAAACGGAGTACTGCCCAACAAATTCCCCAAACTGATCATCCACGCAGCGCTCTGCCAACCACGCCTGTAACCCATCAAGCACCTCCTCCTCCGCCTCGTCCAAATTAGGACCCGGGTAGCCGTTGAATATATTATTGTAACGCACCTCTTCAACCTTCCCTCGTCCTCCAGTTGTGTTGTCATGTTGCCCAGCAGCAGTTGCCGCCGCCGCCTCTGGTGAAGTGTTACCACTCCTTTTACTACACGAGGACTCGGTCTTGAAGGTGCCATGAAAAACGACATTGTCAACCAGCAGCTCTCCGTCCACAAAATCCGCTCGCACCTCAATGCTTTGGTCGTAGAGGCCAAGTTCCTCCTCCTCCTCCTTTCCTTCAGTTCTGCCCTTCACATCACCGGCAGCCGCGCTGTCTCCCATGCGGAAAGTTCCATCACGCCTCACTGCTTCACCTTTAGATGGGGCACGCTGCACAAAAAATGAAAAAGGAAAATGTTCTCCTCGCACGTCGCACTCCGGATCCAATGAGGGGTCCCGTTTCGTGAGCTGCACGCGAATCGTGTGGCGCTCAGGTGTTGCCCGAGTTTCTGCTGACGCGGTTGCGGGAAGCCACCAGCGGCGGCCATAAAAAACACTCGTTCCCGGCGCATGGTACATTTCCCAACCAGTCGGCGGGGGCGGAGGGCACTCTTCCTTGTCAAGTCGCAGCGCCTCGTCTTCAATTTCCTTTTCAATGCATTTCAGTAAAGCATTTTCAGGAAAGTCGGAAGGAGGCAACGCCCGTCGCCGAACAGTTGGTGCGGATGATGAGAAAAGGGAAGGGGAGTCCGTTACTCCGTTACCCGAATTTGTGCCTTCAACACTCGCACCGACTTTTGTGGGCTCACTTTTGTATGTTTCACCACCGTCACCACATGTTGGCCCCGCCGTACTCGTGAAGCGTCGAGTGTAAAATTGTGTTCTTACGGGAAGCAGCGACCCCGGAACTACACGACGTGCCGGATGAAGTGCTGAGAAATACGCATGGCGCAGTATTATGAGAGAACTGTGCATCGACTTTATTATTAATAGTTAGTTCAAGTTTCAGTTTGTTCTGTTTTCTTTTTCCCCCTTTATTTATTTATTTATTTTTTTTTCCTTGGGCCCCACCTTTAATGAGGTCGTATGTTCTTGAATGCGACCACTTGGTAAAACTTTATCTTTATCTTTCTCTTTCGCACTCACGCACAAGCACTTCTCTTTCTTCCCTCACAGTTTCACCAGCGCCCACTTGTACACTTTTGGACGGCACGCATACGCAAAATACGGTGGTCATTGTCCAAAACAAAGCACAATAAAGAAATAATAATAATAACAACAACAATATGAGGAGAAAAGGACGGATACCATAAACAAATATAACATAGAAATTACTCAGGCATTGCAATGGGGTAAAGAGAAAAACAAAAAAACAAAACGAATGTCCGGGTTGTTTGGTTGAGGAAGCCTTCAAATAACATCGTACACACTTCCCCTTTCTTCCTCTTTTTTTTTATTTATTTACTCCTCTAACATCCCGTTCCATTTCCCTCCCTTTCCTAATTTCTATCCATCCCTCCGTGTGTCGATACGTAAAGTCAATATAATCATAATTATAATAATGATAATAATAATAATAACAAAAGCATACCGGTAAAAAAACAAATACGATAAATCCCCCCCTCCCACACATTCCACATCATTCGTCTTCCCCATTGTTTTTATTCCTTTTCAATCATCTCACGCAGTTGTTGCGTTATTGCACGCAACCGTCTCGGGGAAGGAGCGGAAAAAAGGTAGAGGGACACGTACACGTAAGATCACAAAGAAAGGGTTAAAAAGAAAAAAAACAAATAAAAACAAACAAACTAAAAGTAGGTAAATAAATAGATAAATAAATGAGCAGAAAATAGGACGTCAAGCGCCGGTATCAACAAATAAATATCAGTGGGAGGGTAAAAACTAACCAACTAATCAACCAAACTGACAAGATAACGTCCGCTACACACCCACACACACACAAAAAAAAAAGGAATAAAGGGGTATGCGTGTACGCGTGGTGGGAAGGCAAAAAAAAAAAAAGAGAACAACAGACTAGCTTACATAAAATTACATAAATGTATTTAAGGAACAAGTTAATGATAATGGAAGGGAAAGAATAGAAGGGGCATGTGTACATAACGAAATGCATACCCGTTTCACACCATATTTTTCCCCCTGTTCTCCCCATTTCTTTCTTTTTCCTTTTCCCTTCCTTCCTTCCCTTCTTCCTTCCTTTCTCTTTTTTTTTTTTTTAAAAAAAAACCTAATTTCCTATCGCTGTCTTCATTCCATCTTTCCACATATCAGTCCATATTACTCCATAGCGAACACCGCGCCACGATTCTTCCACTCCCAGCCGTTTCTATGCATACGTAACGCATATGTCCATAAGGCGATAGACATCCCTGAACCTCCCCAAATGGCAATTCGTGCCCAAAAACGCCAGTGAAGAACACCAAAGAAATCCTTTAGAGCGAAATGTCCCATGGCAAACCAACAACCGGCCCCTTGACGTTCCACATGGCGGCATGGCGACTGTTGAGCAAAAGGAGCCCACGGGTCTTGAAGTTTTGGATCATTCCAACCTTTCCAACCAGCAGGACGCGCACGAAAGTTTGGTTCCTTATGACCATGCAACCGAAGTGTACTGAAGCGGGTATACGGAGCCGCACGTGTAATGGCAGCAACAGTTGCAGCAGCATGTGATGATGATGATGATGATGATGCTGCAACTGTTGCGGATCCCTCTTGTGTGCCTCGAAGAAGCGTACGTGCGAGCATAATAATAATAATAATAATAATGATACTTTCAAATATAAAGTTATATGCACTTGTTTGTCTACTCTCAGTTTCTTTTCCCTTATTTTTTTTTTTTGTGAAGTTCCTGCTGCTGGTGTTGTTCTCTGTCTCTCTCTCTCTCTCTCTCTCTCTCTCTCTCTTTCCTTTTCTTTTTTATTTTTACTTTTTTTTACCCTTTCCTTTCGGTTGTACTTTTAAAGTTCTACCCTACCTTCCTACTCTCTCTCTCTGTGACCACTGTTGTTGTATTTGCGGTTCCTAATTTCTCTCTCTAAAAAAAAAGGTGCCTATTTTTTGCTAATGAATTTGACCTTGGTGCTGCTCTTTTTTTTTTTTTTAAATAATCCCTTCTTAGACAAATGATCCTTTGTTATTACAAGGGATACGCAAATTATTATTATTATTATTAATGTTATTGTTATTTTCAATGTTTGAGTGAGTGTAAAAAAAGACAGGAAAAGATAACAACAACAACAACAACAAAAAAAAAAGGACAGAAGAAGTTGAAACACTGCGATAATACACTTGTATCGATGGGTTTGATCATACACAAACGCATAAATATATTTACATTTTGTTGAGTTCATTTTATCTTCTTTTCATTTTTTTAATTTGTTTTTTTTATTATTTCACTTTCTAAACGCTCAAAGCTACATCTTCTTCCTTCAATATTGTTGTTGTCGTCACTGTCTTGACAACTGTTTTGTTTTTTGTGTTTCGTCTACTATTTTTATTATTGTTATTGTCGTCTCTTATAACTTGATATCACTCACTTGATGATATTCCGCCACGGCTGCGGAAATTAAAAAAAAAAACAACAACGAACAAACGCAAATACATAAATTAATATAAGCGCATACAAAAAGGATGGGAATAATATAAATAAATAAATAAATAAATAAATAAATAAATATATATTTATATATTATAACAAGAAGTAAGTATGAAATGGAATGGATGGGCGAACTAAAACGAATTCTCACGCACACACAAAAAAAAAAGTGAAAAGAAAAAATGAAAAAGCAAGGGGAGAATGCTTCAGACATTTTTTATTGCATCGGCTTCTTCTCACCACACACATAATATATATATATATATTCCTCAACTGCACTTTTTCACACAATGGGGAAATATGTTAGAAATAAATATACAAATATATACATTTGTCTGCACGTAATCAAAAGGGAAAATGAAGCAGCGGATCACTCTAATAATAATAATAATAATAATAACGACGCCAAGGAAGAAAAGAAACCAAACAAATGAAGAGGAGGAGGAAAAAAAAACACAAAAGAAAAAAAAAAAAAGAAGAAAAGACACGCCTTTTCCTTTCACTACTTCCGCTTCATTAACTCGCTACAGTTTTGCAGCGGTGGCCTAAAATAATAATAATAATAATATAATAATAAACAGCAGTATAAATGGAGAAAAAAAAAGGTGGAAGGATTTACATCACGTCACACCTTTTTTCTTCTTTTTTTTCTTTCGTGTTTTTAGAGGAAGCGAAGTAAATTAAATCCAAAAGAAATGAGGTGCGCGTGTAGGGAACTGCAAGAGTTCTTTTTTTTTTTGTGTTTTTCCTTTTCTTTTCTTCTGAAAACTAAATTTACTTATCTATCTGTATATATATATATTTTTTTGATGTGCATCACAGATTGTGAAAAGGCTTGCAATAAACCATAAAATTAAAAACAACAACAACAACAACAATGACGGAATCCCATTTAAAAAAAAAAATTGAAGAGACATCAAACATTTTATTAAAGGGCACACAAATGCAAACACCAACACCAACAGCAGTCATTACGGCAACGGCGATGAAGTGACAGTTTCGGGTATTTTATTTTATTTTTTTCATTTCACTCAAAAAGAACGGAGGAAAGGAAAACAAAAGAAAGAAAAAACAAAGAAAAAAAAAAGAGAAAAAACAAAGAAAGAAAAAGAGAAAGCTAAAGAACGAAAGGAACACAACAGCAAAACGGCGAGCCACACGTTATTATAGAAAACATGAATATAACAATAGTGTCAGTATCAATAACATCGTTTTACACATAAATATACAAATAAGTAGATAAGAAAATGTAAAAACATGTAAAAAATAACAAAAGAAAAAAAAAGAGGGAGAAAAACAAAAGACATTTTCAAATAGTATGAAGAGAAGATGCAAAACAATGTTCACATTGACCACTATTTATGATTGAAGCTCACAACATAATAATAATAATAATAATAATAATAATTTATTTTTTCTGTTTTTTTTTTTGTTTTCCTCCCTCCCTTTTTTCCCACTATATTTCATAAAATCACTTTGGCATTCAAAAGCCGCTTGGGTTGGCCTCCGCTTTTAGTTAAACTTCATTGCGGTTCGTGCCATTGCCGTTTTCATAATTTTCTTTTTTTATTTTTTTTTTTGTTTGCTGCCGCAACTTGGTTCATTTTGTGAAACAGTTTTGCGCATTTGGTTCACCCCTTCCCAATTATATATAAATAAATATATTTCTTGCACTTAGGTACCGTTTCTTTTCTTCTAAAATTCCTCTTGCCTTTTTTCCCCTGTTAGTTCCCTCCCGATCACAGCAATACGGCTTGCCCACATTCCCCTGGTTTAAATGGTTGAAAAATATTTCAAACATATATATATATATATAAATATAAATATATTCCTTGCACTTAGGTACCGTTTCGAAAATATTTCGTGTCTCTTCTCCACCCCTCCCGTCCCTACTGCGGTAAATAAAATGTGTCATTTCAGTTATTATTATTATTATTATTATTTTGTGCACTACAAATCAAACCAAATCATTTTGTATCGTCAACAGTTTTTTTTTCTACAAAAGTACAAAGAAAAAAATAAAAAGAACGAAAAGCAAAGAAAACTATTAACAATTAGGTTGGTTTTTTTTTTTTTTTACCTCCCTCTTTCTCTAGAACAATTCTTGTTTTCTAATTACGCATCTATTCGATCATATGTTAATTTCTTCCTTCTCATTTTTTAAATAACTTTATTCGTGCTTCGTTCCTTCACATATTTCAAGCACACAATCAACCAAGCAGGTATACCTTTCTCCCTTTATTCTTTATTTATTTATCCCCTACAGGAAAACACACACATACACACACATGCGCATGTCACGTCAGAAAGGAGAGATAGAGACAACACCAAATTCGAAAAAAAAGAAAGAAAATAGTAACAGTTTTATTCCCTACGCTATACTTTATGACTTCTTGTATGCATATATATATATATATATATATTAATATTCATATCAATCCGCTTCACTTCAGTTCGTTCCACCTCCACCTCCACCATTCATCCATTCATTTACTCTTAAGCAATATTTACACCCCGCCCGTACATGAGCTTCCCCAGACTGCCATTGCCCAACCGCTGAAAAGAGCAACCATCGTGCCCCGCATATTCATTTTTCTTTCCTTTACTGCAGCGGCTGCTGTCACTAATGTTATTACTATTATTATTGTTATTCTTAACGCAACTGCGAGCACCGACACTGCTCCTTTTGCTGCTGCTAGCTATGCTACAATAACCACTATTGGGATTGTTGCTACCGCTGTTGTTATTCCCACCACTCGATTTGGTGCTGGCATTACTGTTACTAAAGTACGACAAACTTCCGGGCTTACTGCTAGCGATACGCTCCAAACTCCACGCACGTCTGCGTGTTTTAATATTTGTTTCAGTGCAAGGCAGCGTTGGGTTGGTTTGCGTATACGAAAAGGGACGTGCATTCACCAACGGCACACTCCGTAGCGCGTTGGGCGCTTTGAGATAAAAGGCCCGCGATATACGAGCGTCCCGACACATGTTCTCCTTTGATCCCTGACCGAAGAGACTAATACCTGGACCCGACTTGCGTTTCCTTTCCGAACTTCCGCGCGACTTGGCCAGCAATGACGTTGTTGACAGCGATCGGCCTCCCGATGGTTTGCCATTAGTTGCTGATGCCGTTTGCCGTATTTGGCATGTGACATTAGTGCCCGATGCAGCGCGTACTGCAGTGTTATTTTCACTTTCTTTCGGACATGAGCGTTCCGGTGGGTCAACAGCAGGGGCATTCACAGGCCGGGGGAGAATTTTTGGACCCATGGAGTCTGCACAAACAACCATAGTGTCGCAACGTATTGCCCTCTCACTACCCTGCGTTCGGCAGAAATTCAGCACAGGGGCCGCAGCTTTTTTCTCACTCCTCCCCTGTTTCCCTAACTCGACCTCCTTGAGATGTGTTTGCCACGTCACGGAGACCTCATTTGATGGCTCCGGTGAGGGACTTCCTTCACCACATGTCAGATACGAGCACCGCGTGCTGAAGGACCGCAATAATCCACGAATTTGATGCTTTCCCTGTTGTTCTAAAGGGGGTACCGCTCCGGCTACTGCTGTGAAGAACTCCGTGGACACCTGTGGCGAGCGAGCAGATGGAGAAGGACTGCTTAACGCATCTTCATCAACGTCCAACTCGCTTTTCCCCCCTGCCATCTGTCCTGATGGAAGAACATCACAGTTGATGGCGGATTTCCCCTGTGCCGAATTAGCAGACTGTGTGGACACCGTAGTTAGCGTAGAAAGTGATACGGTAAAACGGAAGGACGAAGCGTTACGAATGCTAGTACGACTTCTCTGCCGTTTCTCCGCGTATGTTCCATAACCTGTTTCGCCGATATCAGTACGGGACTTTCCACTTCTTTTTGAGGTGACTTCCCGCGGCCCCTTCATTGCAGACGAGACGCCCACCTGCAAGTCACGGACGTGCATGGAGTCAGTAGAGTTACCCCAATCCTCATTAACAGATGTCCCGCTATTCATTTCAACTAAATGCCCACCGGAGAATGTTGCCGGCACCCATGACTTGTTCTTCCTACGGAAACTGCTCCCCCTTTTCCCCATAGGGTAATGTGCAGTTTTTGCACCCTCTTCGTCACCATATGGGGTGTTCACCCGCCGAATCGCCTCTCCTTCACAGCGACCGGCTACGCTTGCCTCATCTGTTGCCATCGCTATTGGTTCCTTGTCCGTTGTAGTTTGCCACCAGCCTAAACCATTTTTTGCACCACGCGCTGGGTTGCACAAGGCGGCCCACATTTCCCTTTCCCGTCCCTCCTCATCCGGTGACATAGTTCTGCGTCGTCTGTTGTTCTTTTTCCTTCTACAACCTTCTCCATATTCTTTCTTTACAGGGTATATTGGTTCATTTTCATGAACATCATTCTGTTTGGCGGTTGAACTACGTCCCAAGCGACAGGGTGGTGTTTTTGGTAATTTTCGCAACGCTTTTTTGTGAGCCAGTCGTCGTTTCTTTTGCATACTGGCGGCAGCGACTTTGGACGGCGTTGTGTGCGTAAAATCCCCCTTTCCTTCCGTTTGTTTCTCTCCTTGCGGTTGCTGCTTCTTACTAGAGGCTTTCCCTAACTGTGGGCCACCGCGGGGCTTGCGTGTCACACGAGCAGCATTTCTCTTTTTGCATTTCGTCGTGTGGGACACGTTGTGTCTGGCCACCACTTTTCGCCGACGACTACCAACAGCCCAACTTAGCTTTGTGGGGGAGTGCGACGTGACGGCCTTTTCCAACCGCCTCCTGCTCACTTCTAACATAGATAATGGTAAGGGCCTTACCTTGGGGACACTGTCTCCTTCCGCTCTGGGTGCTATTTCAACAACGTCGTCGCTGAAACTAACACAAATGAGGTCCGATCGCTCGAAACGAGATGCCACGGTAGTCTGCGGTTCCACCTGTGCGATGGGCGTACCTTCTGTTTCAGTCACTACGCGACTCATAGCGGATGTCATCGTGGTAATAACGGGTGCTACCGTCGTTTTTGGCGTTGCTGTTGGTGTAGTTGCCGTTGTGTCCGACACCGTCTTCACCGCACCCGACTTGCCCTTTTTTGTGTGAGTAGGCCGCCGGCCAAGATTAACTTTAGAGCAAAGTGGCTGCAGCGATGGCACACCTTCGGGCATGGGGGTATGCCCGCGCTTAGGCTTTTCTTCCATCCACAACTTAAGCTTACCGGAGGCTGTACGTGCCTTTACTGCCACGTCGCCTTGACCGTTGCCGAGTGTATCACGACTTCGCTGTTGCAATGCCGCTCCGGCGAGACCCTTTTTCGATTCCTGGCGTGACAGTGGTGCTGCCGTCGATGTGTGTTTTTTCGTTGCTGCTACATGGAGTGAAGTTGGTACTCTTCTGCTGTTGCACCGTGAAAACGGTGAGGTATGCGCTAAATTTGGTGTCGAGTGGTATTTTTGAAAACTCCGCGTTGGCGCCTCCATCCGGCAAGCTCCAGGGTTTGTTCCGCTGGACGAAACCCTGCGTATGCCCTGTGTAAGTGAACGCTTAAAGATGGACTTCGGCGCAGGCCCACACTGTTGTTCCTTCACTTTCATGGGGGACATGCGTGAGGCCTCGGAATGAGACAACGCACCGCGACTCACGTGCGAACCAGTGGTTACACTACGAACAAATCGCTGAAGTTCAGCTACATCGATTTTCCTACGGTTTGGTGGGGAGCACGTGCGTGATTCCTTCGTGATAACACTGCTTCCCTTATTATTTTCCTTGTTGAACCAATTAACACTGTTCGACCGCGACATATTACCCTTTTCACATATGTTCCGTCTTGTGTGACCCTTTTGTTCACTGGGCGTCGACCCATCCTCCACAGCACCGCTTGCCCCAGTCTCAACCACACTCTTTTTGCCTTTTTTCATGACCTTATCTGATGTGCCAGCATGTGATGAAACCGAACTCTGTTGCGACTGTTTTGCGTTCCGCTGAGTCTGCACAAATATTTTTGTGTTTGAAGGGTCGTAATGGATTCCCTCACGCAACGACGCCACTTCTGATGCATCTGCACGATCACTTCCCAAGTCAAACAGATGGTCAAAGCGCCCACCATCAACTAAACTAGCAGCGGGAACATCAACAATAGTAAGCGGTATCGGATGCGTTGGTAGCCGCTTCGGAGAACACTTACTATATTCACTGGCATCAGCGGTAAGTTCAGAGACACCACTCGCATCAGGGTCATTCAGGCCACCCTGCCATTCACATTCAGCTACCATCCTTTTGAGGTAAGCAAGCGACATACAAGGAAACTTTACCCGTGAGTTTGTAGTGATCCACTGCACTGTTGGTGCCCTATTTTTGACTCTTCTTTGTTTTGTGGTCCCCTCTATCGTGGACACACCTTGCTTTCCACTCAACAACTACGGTGTATCTACCGCAGTGGCGGCGCAGCACACATCAACCAAAGAATCAGAGAGAAGAGAATGTGTGACAGTAGTGAATGTGGAATGAAGGGAAGTTTGACAACAACAACAGTGAAATATTACACATGTAAAACAGTTTGCGAGTAGCCCTGTTGTGGAAAGAAAAGAGGGTACACCGCCCCACACAACACGATATGTCAGCACGCAGTGCAACGGGGAGGGGAATCCGAATAACACTACAACGGAAGCACATCACGTGCAATGACAAATATCATCCTTGATGAAACAGGTGACGGCAATATCTCCTCACTTTTCCATAGGAGTACTGTCTCGTTTACTCATCTTCCACTTGCTCACTTCGATATTAAGATGTGTGAGAAAACCAACCCAACCCAAGGGCAGCATTTCAGTCTCCTTCACAATGACTGTCCATCCCACAACGCGCCGCTTTTCCATCCCGAAGTCCGGAAGATCGCCGTTACTTCGTAGTGCTTATTGTGTCAACTCCTCACCACCGCAACAGATAATGTGTAAAACGATGCCAAGGAAGAACCAACAGAGGTGTAGCGAAGTAAATTGACACACCCAAGCACAAACATATAGCAATTAGGATCAGCTGACGGTATGGCAAACCAAGGGACCATGGCTGCCACCAACACACTTCAACTCGTTACCAACCGTGACGACTCTTAGCGGACTCGAGCACCACGACAGGCGTACGCACTGTGTGGATCTTCGGCGGTATCGGCATGTGGTCGCAGACAATCTCCTTGCAGTCAGTGAGTGTGCATGGGACACCGATTATATCATCCAAGCGTATTGAGCCACACCGTTCCAGCAGTAACTTCCCAATGGCCTTTTGGGACGCCAGCTTCTTGAGGTCCTCCGCTGCAATAGGGATGGCGCAGAGTCTCAGAACGCAAGACCGGATGGCACTTTTGTCGGCACTGATTTTTTCGAGTAACTCGCAGTCACTCAAACTCAACTCCTCGAGAGTCTTTATGGCAAATACAGGATCAACGTGTGTCAAGTGCTTGGCGTTTCTCACACATAGTGACCGCAGTGCTTCACACCGCGAGAGGTCTTCAATTTCCTTATTCCCCACGAAGGGACCCTCGAGTATCAACTTGCTGAGCTCCGGCAGCGAGGCGATGGCAGCAAATTCGGAGACGCTGCGCAGCCCACAAATATACAATTCCCTCAGTTTCTTCGGCGATGCCAACTTCGATACGTTCAGCTCCCCACCACAGTACCAGAGTTGAAGGCACGTGAGATTCGTGGCCGACTCACAAATGGTTTCCAATGTGGTGGTGGAAGCAGACCCGCTACACAACCCGAGGGTCTCCAATGGAGATCTCCGCCCGGGGAACACCACCTCGGGTGAGTCATCCAAAAACAGCCTGCGTAGATTCCGCAGGGATGCGATGTCCTTAGAAGTCTTTTTACTGAGTGTCGAGCAGAATCGCAGGTCGACTTCGCTCAGGGATGTGCTGTACAGCTTTCCCACACATTCATCAGTCACCGCAGTAGCCCGCAATAGGAGCTTCTCCAGCGGTGGCGCACAGTCCACAGGGCCAACAATTCTTGCACGACTGCATAGGCTGAGGTCCAACACCTTCAGCGACCTCAGGTTGGTCAATGGGCTTATGTCAACAATTTCCTTGTTCCCGCTGAGGATCACCTCCTCGAGCGTAGTGAATGCTGATAGTGCCTTCACATCGGCATCCGTTACGCCGCTATTCGTCAGGCGCAACACACGAAGTAACGGCAGCTCGGTTCCCCACTCGAACGTAGAACGAACACCCACATTGTCAAGACATAACTCCACCAATTTCTTGCAGTTTTTCAGTGAGATCTTGCTATGCACCGCCGAGAAATCCCCCAAGCCGCAGCACCTTTAACGACACACAATCATGAAAATACTCGACAAGTCCATTGGCAACGATAAGGGGAGGTTCCGTAAATACCAATCGTCTGAGATTGGCCACGTCAGTGTGTCAGTGAGGCCTTTCAGGTTGGACAGTCCTCATGGGGAAGCTACCGAGAAACAGGGCATTCCCAAGAATTTTGGATCCTGGTAACTCGAGAAATTCTTATTACAATCTCACGGAGTTTCCAAAGGACTCCCACCTTTCTCCATTCGTTTTCCCGCGGGTACTGGCAGGAAAACGTTTGGGGGGCCGGAATTTTCGGATCCGACTGTGGGGTAACCACCCGCCCGATTTCCAA
>NC_026740.1:2074476-2102172 GCF_000210295.1 Trypanosoma brucei gambiense DAL972
TTTCATTTGTGTATAATTCCCATACATTACTGTCAATATGTTGGTTTTACCATCGACTGTTCTCTTTCCTTAACGGGCACAATCTATTCCATTTCACTCCTTTTCATAACCACTCCCTGCCGCTTCCTTTCACATTATTCTTTTCGATGACCCCTCTTCGGCTTTTCCCTCGTTAAAGCGTTAAATGCCTCCCCCCTCCCCCTTAGCATTGCCCCATTCCTTCCTCTCTTTCTCTTTCTTTTCCGCATTGCTTCGTGTTTGACTCCTCAACGTTGACAATAATGATAATGGCCAACAGCAGCATCAACAGGAGGAGTTGAGCAGTTGCGTAAATTCATTTCCCCTTCCCTCCGGCCACCATTCACCCTCCTTTTTTTTCCCTTTGCTTTTGTTCCCCAGCACAAGTGGGACAAAACTCCCTCCCCATTACCATCACCATCACCCACACGCATATTCTCCTCTCAATAATATGGAAGTTAACATACAAATGTATAAATATAAAATATATGGGTGTAAATATATACGGGGTCATGAAAGGGAACAGGTTTGCAAAGACAAAAAACAAAAACAAACAAACACACACACACACACACACAAACACAGCAAAAAGGAGAAAATAGACTAGGTAAAAGGAAACAACTTTTTTATGTTTGGTTTCATTTTCAAAGGAAAGTGAGTAAAAGAGGAAAGCACCGAGATTGCGTAAAACCGCACCCCGCCACGTGAGTGATACATAAAAAAAAAGTTATGAAGGATCTCATATTACCTTCAACGTCAGTGTGGGTAAATAGTAATAATATTAACAATAACAATAAGAGTGATCAAAACAACATTGACAGTAGAAAAAAAGGTATCACAGTCGTGGTAGCATAAAATAAGTAAAAGGTAAATAATAACAAAAATAGCAACAGCAAAATTCTTAAAAAAAAACTGGATGGGCACAGTGCGCGCATTGGCCACCGGAGGGAGAAGAAGAAAAGGGACTGGGTATTAAACTGAAGGGGTGCACACATACGCATAAACGAGGAGACACGCACATGGAAGCTCCAAAAAGGAGGAAAGGATAAAACAACAACAACAACAACGACAAAATTTTACCCATGAGCAAGTGTGAGAGCTTTCCTGTCTGTTTTATGTTGCAGCAGCAGTAGCATTAGCATTAGCAGCAACTGCACGTCCATACGTATAATCAAGCATATATACATATTTATTCATTCGGTCATATAAATATAAATATATATATATATATATTATGTACGTACGTAAACATGCCTGGAGCGCAGGAACGGAACTCATTAAGTCAGCGGGGGGGGGGAAGCAGAAAATATCAAATAAAAAAAAGCAACAGTCACATAACAAACCAAACACAAAATAAAGGCTCACAGACTTCCACCCCCTGCTATACCGTCTCGGCTACTGCTACTCGTTCCTTTCCAGCCATCCAACCAGTTGAACCGCAAACCAAAAACAAACGAACAGAAACAAAAAGAGAAAGACGTGCGTGTAAGCTATTTCCCCTTTCCCTGCAACACCTCTAATCCATATGCACCAACACACACACACACAAAAGCACAAAAAAACAGGGGGAAAAACGTTGGTAATCCTTTAGTAAGAAACTCAGCGTAAAGCGGAAAGTGATTAAGGTGCGCGGAAAGGAAAATAATCAACATCCAAGAATGAAGAAGGAAAACAACAACAACAGCAACGCCACCTACCCAATGCGCGAAGCTTAGGTCAGTATGAAACGATGCGCAGAGTGGAAAAGAAGACAAAAGGCTGGTGATGAAAGGAAATGAAAAATCCAAGAAAACAACGGTGGTGTGCGGCTGCCGTCTCCATAACACATTAATGCACATACGAACGGTGTTAGCTCCCACGGAACAAGAAGACAACAAGGTATTCGCGCCGGTCCTGTAATGTGTCTCCACTGCTCAAATGGCGTCTCACACATGACCCAGTGCAATCGTGTGCACATGAACAACTGGTGTCAATCAGATACTCAGAAGGAAAAATCAAGAGGCCCCGCTTCAGAGGTTGGTAAATAATATTTTTCATAAGGATGTCTCGCAACTCTCGAACTGTGTGGCGCGGCTGCGGCGTAGAGGAACAGTCATGCATGCAGGACAATCAGCTACGGGAATGAATACCTCCTCTACGGGTGCTGGCAAGCATCTTACTGATGGGACAAACATGCGTAGAAGCCGCGCAGCAAATGCCCAGAAAGCGAAGCTCAGTGAAGTAAATACCGTAACTCTATAGATACGCCTGGCGCGAGCACGCATTCGTGGCTCGCTTGCAGGTGTACGTCCCACCTGTCCTTCATTGACACCGTCTTTACGCCGCAGACAGAGGTGCGGCACTATTCGACTCAGGGAAACAGGTGGTGAAGAGCACAGTGAATCCTGAAAACCTCCCAGGAACGTATCATCCGATTCCCTTTCGTGGTGCAGCGTACTCAAACGGGAAGAGCACAATCCAACAATCCGTGGATCTCTGGCTGGCGTATCTGATAGCTCGGGGCTGTATGAAGTGGCGCCAAAACTTCCTAACCGACTACTCATTGTTGAAAGCTGCTTTTCTAGCCACTTGTTACGTACAGTTAGCCTCCTTACTTTTGCCAGTAGTTCGGCCTTCGTCTCCGTACGACCCACGACAGGTCGGTTCTGCACCCTCTTGGCGCACTTAGCAAACTGTAGTGTTGAAAGGGTTTCGGTTGCGTCCTTTAGATCCGGGGATATGGTGCAGAGGAGCGCTGTCACAGCATTCCCGCCGATACTTTCCTGCAACAACCGTGTGAGTTTAGAGTCACGATACGGTATGTGCACGGCATCCCCTCCCTTAGGGCTCGTGGTGAGTTTCCTAATAACATTCCCCAGCAGAGTTAAGGAAAGATTAATGTGTCGTGCCTCTTCTAGTCGCTTTCCGTTAGCCTTCGTATCGGCTACCCTCTCGGAACCGGCCAAGTCCACCAGAGTCGCTAATGATCGAATTTCTGTTATTACTAATGGCGGCTGCGGTGCTAAACCCAACGCGCCCTGACCCTTATTCACCACAGGTGCCTCCCGTTGCCGTAATGCAATGTAAAAGAATAGATGAGAGCGCCCACTACGCTGGTTCACTGCTGTCGAACCGACATGACGCTGCACTGCTGCCCATTTGAGAACATGTAGCGCTTCCTCGGCATCACGCACCGGATGCCATGAAAGGCCTTCCACAACAACTCCCACATTTGCAACGTCCCGTATTTTCAGTGTGGCGCTGGACGCGGTGGATTTGGCGCGACGGGAGGCCGTACCAACTGCGACCCGATTCTGACACACTACCCCTTTTGCATCGATTGATTGGCCCCCAGCCCCCGTTTCATTGGTTGTGTCGCAGCCCTTCTTGGAAGTTTTGGGTTTCAAAATAAACTGCAATAAATCGTACATGTCTTCCTTGTAGATTTCCATTGCACTCACTTCCACTGCATAACCCCACTCGCGTGCAGGTTGTGAGGCCTCGCCCCCAGACATTGCTTCCGTTTTTCTCATCTGACTTCGCTCCTGCTCTGTGGCCGTGGTTGCCGAGGACGTTTGATGTAAACCCTTGTTGTCCAACCGAGCAAACAACTCCTGCAGCATTCGCGGTAATATCCCCGCCTCATCCGGGTCAGCCAAGCGCTCAGGCAAGCCACCCGCAGGTCCAAGCATGGTATGAGTTTTACCGCTTCCGCTCTGTCCATAGCAGAGGATAGTTCCATTGAATCCTTCCAGCACATTCTGCAGAATAGGGCGACCGACGCGGTCCATTATTTCGTTCTGCGTGGTGTCACCTCCGAGTACGGCATCGAAGGCGAAGAAGCTGCCGCGCTCCTCTATTTCCCGCTGCTGCGAATTGCTGTCGAAGGGACTTCCAGAGGCGAAACCCTGAGCCTTCGGCTGCACACTAAACTCTTTCGGAGGGGGCACGTATTCAATTAAACCGTCTTCCTTGTGCAGCCGGCAACAGGTTGGTTTTACAGAGCCACGGAGTGCTGGTCGTACACGAACCGAGACGTTGATAGTTCCGCGCTTCATAGTGAACACCGCTGGGGTGTTCTTCGCGCCAACTAAAAGAGATGCCGCCTCTGTCTTTGGTGTTACCTGCGTATTTAGGCCGTTAACAGCGGCACCCCCGTACATTGTTTGGTCACTTTTCATGAAGTCTGTTACTCCTGTTTTATCTGGGAGCTGCTCTACCTCAGGTGCAACGTGTAAACTCAAGCGTCCCCCAAGAGAACTCAAATTCGACGGCAGGGAGCAAAAAGCCGGTTTGCTGAGGCGCGGCGTGTAGTTATCAGGTGCTGGTGTCTCTTCAAGGAATGAGGAGCTTCCAGGGACACTGTGAGGCCGGTAAAGAAAGTGGCTTTTCTCTAGAAGATCTGCACCAACGGAGGTGCAACGCTCTATTGTCCCAAGGGAGGGTTCTGGCATGGGAGTAGTCGAATTTAAATGAATCCCATTCATATTCTAACGCCGCGCGACGAACCAATGTAATGTTTGAACGTATATAAGTGAAATATGTTTATTTGTACTTCCCGTTCTAGCGGATGACAAGGACTACCACTACCACTACCGCACTTCACAACTACTAATATTGAAACTATAGTTACCTATGTCTTAAGACCAGCCGGCCAATGAAAGTTATCGATCTATATATCTATATCTATAGATATACAAAAAGATAGACAAATATAAACAAAAATATATAAATACGTGAGTTTGCCACCTCCCTATTATTGTTGTCCTTTTTTTTTCTTCTACTTCTCCTACTTGAGCAAATGAAACAATGATCAAGTGAGGAAACACCGGGTTCAGCGGTGCTCACCCTCCCCTTTACTCTACCACTCGAGGTGTATTTAAAAAAAAATTTATACGAAACTCTACACTTTAAGAACTACTTCCCTATATTTTCCCTCAACGAATCCCCAAACAGTCAAGGGCCTAATAAAATGCCTACGTGCGTCTCCTTTCCTGTTAAAACAAAAATAAACACGTTTACCGCCAAGTATCCGAATGGGTATCACCGAAACGGCCAAACCCTCACGATGCATCAGTGGTGGTGGAGATGTCAACAAAGAGAAAAAGCAGTGGGAACAAACATACAAACAAAAAAAGAGGAGATGGAAGTGAGAGAAGAAGCAACCAAAGAAGCACATGCATATACACGGACACAAGTTCACACATACACGTATATGGGCTGGGGAAAAATTAATGACTCCTACGTCGTTAACGCGCGAATAAGATAAGGATTGGATGTATATATTACAACGTTATTGGTAGTTACTACTCTTTTCTTTAAGTATTCCCTCTTCTCTTCTCTTCCTCCCTTTCCTTTTCTTCTCTTTGCTTCTGCCGCTGATATACACACTAGTGGCGACCATGAATGTCTCAACTCCATTTCATACTTGTGCGTATATGACAGGGTTGCGTCTGCTCACCGTGCCATCATAAGCCTATCCATGATCCCCATACTGTTAAAAAAAAAAAATGCACACAAGCGCTTTAACGTGATGATGAGTACGGATCATAATGCATCAGCAGCCGGAAGTAATCACCTCTGACTTACCCGACTTCCGAATCACACGCACTTGTGTTGGATCAAACCCCCTTTCCTCCGACTGAAACACGGCCCACGGAGGGGTGGGCGCAGCATATTCCGCTGCAGTGAAGTCCCGCCTGCCGCTACGTGCCAACTCGGAAAACTTGTCGTAGTCGATCCATGTGTGCCATACGCCATCGATAAAGAAACGCCGTAGAGATATGAGAACGCAACAACTATGCTCGTGCTCGCACGCAATCCGATATGGTCCACATAACGAACTCGTTGTCATGCCCCCTTCCACATGCGTCTCCGCACCGCTTTCAGCAGCGGCTACGGCGCCTTGCTGCTCCTCAACAATGTCTCTTCCTAACCACATGCGTTTCTCCTTTGGCTCATTTGATGTCGCCAACTGCTGGCACAGCGCCTCACAGAACTCTACCACCTCCGTGTGACGCGGTACATTATCCTTCATGGTGAGTGTTGATGTGCTACTCGTTCCGCAGTACGTGACTCCTTTCACTTCAATGAAGTCAGGCCAACCGAGTCGCACGAGATCGGCATAAGCTGACACATTCTCCGTATTGTATTTATTCACGAGAGTCAGCCGAAACACCGTACGTTGAGGTTTCCGGCGCAGTTCTCGCACACAGGCGAGGCACCGCTCCCAATAGTCTTCGAACAGCGGGCGGTCAACGCGCTGAAGTTCCTCTGGCGTTGGTGCATCAATCGACAGATAGAGTTGCGTGACTGGCTTCAAATCCCGCAATTGCTCGGGGAATTGCGCGTTTGTAACCATGAAGGAAGAAATGTTCTGCTCGTGGAGTAGGTCAACGAAGGTGTTAATCTCCGGGTACATGATGGGCTCTCCAACGAGTGAGAGGGCGCAGTGCCGAACGTTAAGTGCTTCCTCGAGCCGCTGCGGTGTTACGCCCGGGACACCGCGCATTTGCTTAACCATCCGCCTATGTCCGGCGAGGCCCCCTTCAATTAACTCCCGTGGAGGATCGACCTTCCAGCGAAATGAACGCCCAACCGGATTGGTGTGATGACGCCAGCAAAACACGCATTTGTTCGCACAGGCTAAACTTGGTGTCATTTCCATACACTGGTAGGATGCAATATTGTAGAAGGTATGTTTGTAACATCCACCACGGCCACGCAGCATGGCTTTGGTCCACCGGCACAGTTTCACTCCGCTGTGGGAGCCCACAAGGTGGTAGCCTTGCCGCTGTAAATTCTCCCGAAGGCGGGGGTACAAAAGCTCCGGGGGCTCTCCGTTGGTTGTGGATGAAAAATAATCATCACCCTCACCCACGATATCTTCCACATCTTCTGCATCACCGTCATCGCTATTATTATTATTATTATTTTTATCATCATTGTTGTCACTGTTTTCACTATCACTGTCACCATCGTCACTCCCGCATCCCTCCGATGGGTCTCCATTTTGACTGTTGTGATTACCACTGCCCGAGGCCACTGCTTCGTCGTCCTTCACACATTCGCCACCGACGCTTTGTTCCTCCTCTTCATTGTTTTTGTTATTTAAACGGCGGTTCAAACTCTGCGCCCCGTTCATTGATTTCTTCTTCATAACCGTTACTCCATCCGCAGTGAAAGCGGCCCGTCCAATCCACTTCACTAAAGCAGTGGAGAAGACATGAAAGAGTGTTGTGGTATTTGACTCACTCGCATAGACGGGTGGGATTACGAACTTTCCGCCGAGGCCTTTACACCATGTATACAAGTCCTTAGCGAAACGATTGAATTTCTCAGGTCCGTATGCAATGTCACCCAATCCGAATATAGCGAAATTTACTCCTGCAAAGACGTCACGCGGGACGCGGAAGTCCAAGTAGGCATCCTTCAGCATGGAGGCGAAGCTGTGCGATGGCTCAGGTGCGGTGCCACCAGTGTATGTACTAACAAAGAAGACAACAAGCCCATAAGCCCCGCTTTCCAGCAGGTGCTCAGTGCTGCACTGTGTTGCTTCTTCCTTAAGTTGAAGTAGTTTTATTTCAGGTGCTACGCCGGCCTTGGGATCACGGCTACAACAACAAGACACCCCTGAAGCGGCGTCCAGCACCAAACTACCGCCGCAGGTCCCGTAGGCCGAGCTGTTCTCATGCAAAGCTAAATTTAGCATAGAGATGAGTTTGTTAGATAACTTGTACGAGGTATTGGATTGCGTCGCGTATGCAACAAGAATTTTCTTCCTTTTCTGTTGCTTGCCACAGGTTTCTACATTTTCGCTGGTGATGACATCATCATTAGAGGAGCAGCAACGACAACTGCTGCCCTCACCAGCATCACGGCGATTCGGTATGATGCTTTTCCCATTATGAATTTGTGCGCCCGCAGTTGTTTGCGCCGCCTCTGGTGGTTGATCCTCAACTGACCGCCTCCGATGCATAAACCACCGAAAAAAAATAATGCCGACAAACGTTAACACCCAACAGCCAACGAGAAGATCCCCCGGCGTAACGGATAGCAGCTCCATTGTGATGAGCGTTCGGGCGTACACGCAGGGGGAAAAACAAGACAGTTACTGTGAGGATCGAGAGAAGATAGTGCGCTACAGTTTGTCAACCTTTATTAGTCGTACTTAAAGCAAAAAAGAAATGTTGCGTGCTTTATTATTACCACACAGTTCGTCTTTCCACTTTAAATCTGCTTCCTTCACCCTCTCTTACTTCAGGTACCCTTGACCGGAATACACCCACAAGCACACACACAAGCTTTCTCTCACCCTGATTACCTTGTCCCGCCCTTGACCTTCCGAGAGCAGTTTCCTTCCTTGGCTTTGTTAAGTTTTTTTTTTTAAAAAAAGAAAGGGAGATCGTTGAAGAGAGAAAGAGAGAGAGAGAGAGAAAGAGACTGGAGCTCCGCAACACGGCACCAGCAGCTCATTCGTACGGGTATGTGCTGCGCAGTTTTTCGCCGCGTTCTTACGAAATTCGTTTCACCTGACTCCTCCTTCCTTTCCATATTCGCGTTTTTCCCTCTTGTGCTTCTTCTTGAAGATCACCCCTGTTTGAATCAAACATTACGAGGCGTGCTGGGGGTTAATTCACCCCTGCCACCACCGATAATAACATGGGGAAATCAAACAAACAGAGCACCGATGAAACACAAACAACTGCAGAAAGATTTTCTGCCGTACACTTACAATCAAAGCAAAGAGACCACTGGTGTTACCGTGGGCGACGGTGGTGGCGTAGGTGTTAACGTTGAGCGAGCAGGTCCAGAGCAGATCGTAGCATTTTACATGCCACCTCGTGATCGTAAAACTGCAGTGCACTAACCGCTTGCTTTGCGTAGTTTTGCGCCTCAATAATGGCGTCCATAGTTGGTCCTTTTGGGGCTGCGACGCCCGACACAGCGGCTGCAATGTTGCTATTGTCATTACTGTTGTTAGGCTGAGCAGTTGTTTGAAACAATGGAGTGGATTGTTGTTGCTGCTGCGTGCTTGAGGTGTTAGTTGATTCGGGGCCACTCCACATGGGTGTTTCTGGAGGTTCATGCGATGGGGGAGGTGGTTGAGGTGTCACATATTGCGCTGACCATTGTCCGTAGCCCGGCTGCTGCGACTGCACGAAATTTGTGCTGAAGCCACCACCACCAGTACTCTCTCCTTCATGTTCTTTATTGCTTTCTACCATTCCCCCTGTTCTGTTGGGACTCACATACGGCACACCTTTGTCCATCGCCTTCTTCATCTCAACAGCTATGTAGCGTGCATAGTCCCGCTTCTCCGTTGCAATAGGGTCTAAAGCACCGTCGTCTGTGAATTGCGCCGTTGCCTCGAAAAGGAGCGAAGCAGTGAAGAAGAGCCGCACAAGGTTCATATTTGCCACGACTCCATCACTTCGCTCCTCATCGTCCGCTCTCGAAAAGATTCTTAGTGCGTACTGTGTGAGCAACACCCGCCCGTCCACATCAGCGAGTTCCTGCTCCAGCCTCTTTTTCTCAGACTCAAGTGTGTCAAGAAGCTTCACGATAAACGCTTTGCCGGGGCCGTCTTCTTTGCGCCACATCCTCATGGCGAGGTACACAGCATGCGTCCTGAGGAAATACGCGACGACGGGGACCCGCTCTTGAAATTCATCAGCTCGCTGCAGGAAAGGGCGAATGGAAGAGGCCCACTCGCGGGGGACTTCATCTGCTAAAGACATTCACTAAAGAGGCTAAGAGGACTTAAAAAAAAAATGATAATGAAAATAATAACAATAATAATAATAATAAAGGATGGAGACTCATCGCAGCGCACAGGGGTGAGATGGGGACATGCTCATGATGAAACAACACCGCGTGGCCGCTGCTCCTTTGAGCTTAGTAGTGAAGTACCTAGGCAAAGCAATAAAATACGCTCCGTTTCAACAAGGGGATAAAAGATTCTATGGTGGGGTGGTTGTTGGAAGGCACAAGTAAAACAGGGCATGCACATGAACATTAGTGCATATACCCCAGAAATGTGCGTTTCCACGCTCCCACCCCTGTTGCGTCTATTCTACTCCTTTTCAGGCCTCAATCTACACCTGTAAATATCTATTTGTGTCGCTCAGCAGCCGTGGTTGTTGCCTTCTCGCGCTTTATCATATGCTGTGCACAATCCTCCCTCTTGATGGACGACCCTCCAACAGCCTCTGTTCTTTTTCTGCCCGCATTTGCCGAATCAACTCTCTTTCCACTTTGATCCGCTGCAGCTGCTCCATTTCCCGCTCACCTCGAAGTATCGCGCTTCGCAGCCGCGCTAACCGCTTTTTCAGTGCATAACAACGTGCCTCGCCACCGTCCTCGCGCCGCCACAACCGCTCATCGTTTACGGGGTAGCTCTGCAAAAGCAATTGCTCCTGCCCTTTCAGCAGTTGTAGGCGTCGCTCTGGGTCTAATGTCCGGTTTGTTAAAATATCGCGCTCCTCCCATTCGTCCATCAAACCCGCCGAATCAGTGCGGTCGTCCCTCCACGCGGGTGGTTTGAGGTGGACACCGCTGTTGCTGCGGGAATATCTGACCGCATTTCCTTTCTTATAGTCGCTGCTGCCACCATCCCACGGTCCGCAGTGAGTTCCATCACCATTGTAAGTTTCAGTATGATCTACATAATGATGGCCTATTTGCGCCTCACATGGTGTGCCTATGAAAGTAGGCGCTGACCTGCTGGTGCGGACAGATGACATTTTTTTTCTTATGGTGGCTTCGTCGGCATGTGGGGATGATGTGGGTCGGGCGCTACTTCCCCAATCACCTTCAATACTCATCGCTTCCATGAGAGGATTGTAGTGGTGGTAGTAGTAGTCGCTTTGGCCGCCATTCTCTGAAGAAACATCACCACCGCAGTCGCTAGTGCCATCATCAACGATTTCCACGTCTATGGTGTCTTCAATGGGCAAGTCATGAATAATATTTGGCGTAATCGAGTTATCAACAGAAGGCCTGGCGGTGTCCGCACACACGTGAGAGTGTTCTGACATGACGTCCCTGCTTTCGCTTTGTTGCCGTGACGGCTGTAGATTCCTTTCAGCAGAGAAATCACCTAATATACCCTCCTTCTCCTCATTGCTCAAGCCTGCACACTGCTCCGTGCGACCGCATGCACTGCTTCCTTTCTCTCCCGTTAACTCTTTCTCATTTCTATCCGTGTCACCATTCATTTTGACGCCCACGGATTTGTTCATTTCACAAAGAGTAAATGCAAGCACGGGCGTTGTGGCCTCCGCGATGCACAGCGACAAGTGTTGAACCAACACATGTTCCTTTTCGAGTGGTGTCCCTGGGGGAAGTGCGACATCGCGGTTATTACAACAACAAGCACTGCCATCATTGCTGCCAATGTTGTGGACATGTTCCTCGCATTCCACTTTCTCCTTGCCCTCCTCCCCATTCTCCACTACCGCGTCGTGGATGCCGAGTAATTCAGAGAGCAGTGGCTGCATTGTGCGATGGAGAAAAAGAAAATCTGCCAGCGTTTCTTCATCTGGGCTCGACTCAAACCTATCGAAAGCCTTGTGGAGCTTTTGGAATATCTCCCGCACTTTGCCCTGCAGATGAGCAAAATACATCACCCAGAGCCGCCGCATGTCTTCACAAAAGCGTGTGGCCGCGTCCGCCGCAACGATGGCGAGTGCCTCCGTAAGTTTCGCTTCCAACTCCCTTTGGGCGCTGGATGGCAGGGGTTTCTGTAACACCTTTGTTTCTTTACCGCTAGCTTCTTCTTCCCACTGCAGTTGTTGTGACTGGAGGTCCTGCGGTTCCAAACTTGCGTTCCCCAACAATTCCATTGCCACCGGAAGTATAAAAATATATCCTCCTCTGACTTGGGCGAGGTGGGCGTGATAAAACTCTGCCCGTGTCTTTCACCTAAAATACATAAAGTTGTTGGTATTTGCAAAAAGAAAAAAGAAGAAAATAAGGGGGCACAAAATGAGTCCAAATGAATCGGAAACTTTATAGTGTTGGGAAAGCAACATGCTCCGACGATTAGCGCTGGTGACTAACATTCAAATAAACTGCCAGACACACACGTGTAAAGCTATGGGAATGCAAACGCAGAATTACTGTATGGTCATATCTACATGATGAGTGTGCATGCGTGGAAACACGACACGTATATTTATGTGTATGTTGTAAAGGTGGAAACGGGCGGAGGAGTTAGTCAGCGACGGAAAAAAAATTTGTTAACGGCGAAACTGCGTCGAGCACCGAAACTTTCCCCCCTCGCTGGTAGAAAAGAGAAGGAAAAAAAACAAAACAAAACAACAACAACACCGACGGGAGATAAACAGAAAAAAAAAGAATCAAAAACCATGAACAATAATGATGGAGGTAACAATAATAATAATAACTACTTTTTTTTTTTTTAAAAGAAGTGTAACAACATACGAAACTGCAACACTGCTACCGGTAGAAAAACCTGTCATGAAATGCAAGGTGGGATATGACACGAGGCGTATTTATATAAATTGGCACGTGTAGGGCTTGAACATCTTCACTTTCAAAAATATACGTGCTTCACATTACACAAAGTGTAGAAATCGCGTAAACCTGTTCGTGTGCATATGTTGAGGAGATGCTGAAATCATTACGAATTATAAACGTACACACGCAGGCGCTAGAGAAAACGCAGAAAGAGTGAAAACAGTTGGGAGTAATGAAACAATAAAAGACACGATGAGCTTCCATATCGCGGAAAAAAATGTAATTCGGCAAGTGGGAAACATCCTCAAAATATAAGGCGACGCAAGCACAAGGTTGCTGTAAATGGAAGGAGCTCGCGGCATTCATACTTACAGGCGGTGACTGCCGAACAAAAAGAGGAAAAATAATAAAAAAAAAAGAAAGGTAGAAATGTAGAAAGAAGAAAGGAAGGAGGGGAGAGGGAGAGGGAACGGTCCTCACACGTGTGGGTATTAAACTTTGGTGCTCACACTTATCATGAATTTATATAGACGCACTTATCTTCCTCCTTTTCTTCATGTGAGTGGCAACCGCATCGGCACCCGCCCCTGCTCGCCACTACTTTATTTTATTCCCTCATCCATAATATCCTTTTGTTGTTATAATAATAATAATAATAATTATTATTATTATAAATCTCTTCCTCCTATTTCTGTTCCTTCATCGTATTTGCCCACCTCACATTGATTTTTCTATTTTTTTCTTTTTCGTTTTCATACCGCTTCTTATCGTAACCCATCTCCTCTCTCCTCTCTCTCTCTCTCTTTCTGCTTGTTTGTTTTGGATCCCCTTTACCTCGCTTATTATCTAGCTTTCAAACTTTATCGTTCTTTTACTTTTCCCCCCTTTCCATTGATTTATTCATTAAACTTAACAAGAGTCACAGACAGTGAGACATGTGCAATATAATATCTGAACACGTTGTCTTTCACTTATTACCAACTCTGATGTGTTAATTCATAATATTTTCATTTTGTAATTCGCGAAGCATCGCTCCTCAACGAAGCCAAAAAATTTTTTCTTTTGTTCGTATCTTGCGCTTGTTCATTTATTTATTTATTTTCACGCACAGGAGAAGTCGTCATGTAAACACATGAAGGATGATTAAATAAATAAATAAAGAAGCAGAGTGACGAATGGACTGGTGTGAGGCGAATAAACAACAACAACAACAACGACACGTGGCCTACGACAGAAAATATTTGTGTGAGTCTGTAAAAAGTGAAAAACAAAACGACAAAACAGAACAATAACGACAGTGCCAACAGTGGGAACCGTTGTAATAATAACAATGATAATACGTGACTACAAGAAGATCGATAGCAAACCAGTCGTTCTCAAAGCATCGTCGAAATTAGAGAAAAGCAAAAATAAGAGAGAGAGAGAGAGAAAAAAAAAAGGAAACAAACGGTTGTGCCGCAAACATTATATAAATGGAGAGGGGTGTAAAAAAAAAAAAAATCACAGACATGTATATATTTATATAAAAAATGGGGAAGAGACACACACAAGGATGGATGCGGCAACAGTTAAATACGGGCACGTGAATATGAGAAGGTGAAGTGCCCACACCAACCGACTTTCATTTCATTTCATTTCATTTAATTTTGTTTTATTTTACTCTCCCGCTGCCCGCAGTTGCTACGTCAGAAAACACAACGACAGCAACAACATTCAAGTGACCCACTTTGCTTGCACTTGGCTTATATATATATATATTATTTTCGCTTTAGTTGTTGCCGCTGTTGCTGTTAGGCCTGCAATAGGGCCATTCGCATATCCCGCTGCAGCCGTATCCGTGTCTTCATCCGGGGGATACGTGAAGAAGGAGAATCAAACCGAACGAAAACACCAAAAGAAAAAAAAAAGAAGGTTCAATAATAAATAAGCAAGAGGCGAATGGGAGGAAAAAAGATAAAAGGGGAGAAAATACCAACGGACAGGTGCGTGCCGACCTCATACCAGAGCGGTGGTGACAGCGTACATACAAATGACAACTGGCTGCAGAAACACCAGCCAAATATAATTTGGATGCGCATAACGTTGCTTCATAGTTCATATAAACACGACTTCCGTGCCACCACATTATCATTCACACGTTTCTCCACATATTCATTTCCTTTTTCTGTCATTACTAAACCAGTCGTGGTGGTCATGCTTCCGCGCACCCGCTGTCCTCATTTACGATTATTACAATTATATTTATAATTATTTCTTACGGTTATTCCTTTCGCCTTCGCCTTCACTTTCACGCTCACCCTCATTAGTAAACGACATATCTGCTGTAATCTACTCGTCACACGTGTCAGAGTTCCTTTTCCTCACATCAATTCCATTCTATCCGAACAATGAACTTCTCATCCGTCTCTTCGTGTATATATATATATATATATATATATACACGTTGCTTTTTTTTGTCCTTTCTTTTTTCTAATGCGGCGAGGCGCATTCGCCAGCAAGCGCCTGCAACGCAAGTACGAAACCAATGTTAGGACTTATGTTCCTTTTCTTTCTGAGCATTTCAA
Organism: Trypanosoma brucei gambiense DAL972; assembly: GCF_000210295.1. NCBI lineage: Eukaryota > Euglenozoa > Kinetoplastea > Trypanosomatida > Trypanosomatidae > Trypanosoma > Trypanosoma brucei. Next base: position 2,089,521 of record NC_026740.1, read on the forward strand.
ATGCCCATTGATAACTTCCTGCTGTTTTTGAGCCTTCCTCCACACTCCTGCGCGCTACACAGCAACAACAGGCACAATCGGCAATGACATCACAATCGTTCTTCCCCACATTCGGCCCCTCAGCACCTCCATTATTATTACTGCTGGTGCCGGGAGTTGCACTCATGGGGATGTTGTTACTGGCATCATTTCCATATACTGCGAATGAGCTTGCCCCAACAGCAGTAGAGGGACTTCCACTACCGCTGGTGACAGCTGCTGGTGTGGTTGTGTTGACTCCTCTTCTTGGGCTAAAGCTACAGTTGCCGGCGCGGATCATTGCACCGTTTGGGGATGAGGGGTGAGTTGACGGTGGAAGCGCAGAGCCGCAACACACGGGCGCGCAACTGCCATCACGTACCGCAGGCGCACTGTGGTTCTCTGCTTCCTTTATCAACGTTGCCACTTCATCGCTGATCCGGCCCCAGCACCCGTTGGAGGAGAGAAACTCCCCGTAAAGAATAAGATACCCCAAAACAATAGTTGCGCTACGACTCACACCCTCTCGACAATGAACAAGTATACCACCGGCACCCCACGACTGGAACATGGGCGGAAGGACGCTGTTGCTATTATGCGTAGAGGACGCTACAGGTTTGTTACTACCGCCGCAACCGTCACCAGCATTGGTGGCACCATGACAGGTGGCGGCTCCAATGTTACCATCACCCACCATTCCCTGTTCTGCACCCTTTCCAAACTTTCTGGTGCCCACCGCACCGTTCGTAGCGACCTTTGTGGCATTACTGCCGGTGCTACCCGCGGCGCATTGCGAACTATGACAACAGTTGGTGTTGCCATCCGTCGGGTGCTTGCAGAACGGGGGAGTCGTTTCCGTTCTGGTCAGCTCAAACTGCCGACGGTGCAGCTGAGTGTGAATCAGCTGTGCGAAGGATACCAGGTACCGCGCAACATCCTCATCACTGTTATCCTTCATGTGGAATTTCATGTAGTGGACGTTGCATGGGTTATTCAGCATCTCAGGGGTCACTGCACACTCCGTCGCTACGTTTATTACCAGCGAGATGCCCCGCTCAGCTAGAACCTCAGGCCTTTTGGAGTCAGCATAGGAACCAATAAACAAGCCCGACACCACCTCTGCTGCGTTGAAGCCCGTAAGGACAGTTGGCCTTGATATAACTGAGCCGTTTTGTGGCGGGTGATCATTATCCTTCCGCAACACCTTCCTCTTTTCGCCACTGTCCATCCCCTTCTTTCGTTTGCATGGTGAGATTTGCTGAGGAGTTCGGCTTCCTCGCCCGCCGATGGTATCGGACTCTGCCCTCCACGATTTATCCATTGGTCCTGTGAGGGCTGACATCGCTGTACTCGATGGATGCCTGCTGAGGTCCAGCCGACAGGACACAGCGCTTAATGTCGTTGAAGGGCCCCGTGGAGCCGAATGTCTGTCCGTCTCATTATTCGCTGATGCCTCCGGAGACGCGGCAGTAACGGGTGAGAAGGAGGGTGATTGCGGTAGTGTGATGAGTAAGGGATTCGCATTGGCCGCACTGAGTCTGTCCCGAATCCTCTGCCATCTACTGTTGGAACCAACTTCTTCCCCTCCCTCAGCCCGTGCAGTCATCGTGTCCACTCCCGGCCCCTCTTCTACCATTCCTTGGCAAGGAAGACTCGGACTAAAATCCCTCCCTTCACCTAAGCCCCTGTTTATGCTCACACTCTGCTCCTCAAAATATGAGTATTCCCTCACTAGTGGCTGCGACACATCTACTGTGGGTGACTGGCTCACCGCCTCAGGCGTCCGGTTCCCTTCAGTGTCTTCACTTGTATCCACACCGGGGCATATGCGAGCACCGCCCCTAAGGATGTCGCTGCATCTACCGATGCTGAATGACCGAGCCTCATCTTTGCCAACCGAGAGTGGTGGCGTCACAATATCATCAAACTTCGCCGTGCTGCGCGGTACTCCACCTCGCGTGTTGCACACCCTTCCTTCTAAGCCTCCCAGCGCTTCACAGCGCAAAGCCCCGCCGGTGCAACTTATATTCGACCTGAAGGTCCTCTCATTTGTTCCCAAGGGAGCGCGTGCCAGTGGTGACCTTGGAGTAAAGGCCGACGTCGTTCTCGTGGAAGTTAAGCCAGCTACGAGCTGATTATCCCTACTTTCTTCTTCTCCTTCAATTCTCACACTTCCCACAAATGGTCTAACATACGAAGTTGTCTTGCACGTGGCAGGGAGTGTGGTGAGGAGACCAGCGGCACGCTCCCGTTGCGTAGGATTACTGCGGTGATCGGGGGCCCGGCTGTTAGCGTTGCTTTGCCCTTCGTCACCGGCGGCAGCAGACATTGTGATTTTCTGTGCCCCTGTTGCCAAGCTGTCTTTTTGCACCGCCAGCGGCGGCCACAATTCTTCGTGCTCGTCTGTCAACTCCTCATCCCAATTAAAGGTTGTAGTGAGAGGCAGCGGCATGGTTTTGCTAAATTCTTCTTCCTCTTCTTGTTGCTTTTGCCGTTGCAGTGCAACCTTCGCGCGCCCCCCAGTTGTTGTTGTTGTTATTGGTGGTACATGCAGCGGCACCGAGGAGACGAGATGCGAGTCGGGTGGCAAACTGTGTACCCTCGCCCTCGGTTCAAAACGGGTTCCACCACCGCTTCTACTAGCGCGCCCAGTTGGTTCAGTAGTGGGGTGAAGGCTTGCTGTGTTGCGTCCGTCCCAATGATCCGAACTACTTCCTGGCGGCGTCCCACCACGTTCGTTTTTCTTCCCTTTCTTCCCTCTTTCCCGTTTTGTTGCTTCTCTTTCCATCTTTTTCCCCCCCGTTTTCCCGCACGTATGTATACGTGCTCAGACTATATTTGTTTCCCCCCTACTTTCCCTTTCCCTTGGATTTTACTCCTCTAAACTAAAAGCCGGCTTTCCCGTTTTTGTTGTATTTCCTTTTGCACTTCTCCCTCCACACCACAGAGATGGTGGGAGCGGTTTGAACAACTTTTTCTCACGAGAATGTACCGATGACTGATTAGAATTACCACGTATGACCGCAAGATGCATTCACGCATATATATTATATGCGGTTACGTTTGCATGTGGTGGTAAACGGTGCATGGGTAACATAAAGACGACACCGAACGGGAAGGGTGACAACAAAAAGAAAGAGATAGAGGGGGAAAGAGATCGAAAATAAAGTGGTATTATACGAGTGAAAAGACAACAATATTATCCTATGGTGATTTGTGGTGGCCGCGTTTAGCCAAGCCATCACCTAAACGTAACTGCGGTTGTATTTACTGCTAACAATTATACGAGGAATACAGGAATGGCTCGAGGGAGAGGTGTTGTGTTGTGCTGTTTTTGCTTTCCTGCGATTATTACTGTCATTTCCTTTTGTTTGTTAGTTATATATATATGTTTTGTTCATGATTAATATTTCTTTTTTTTTCTTTCTCCTCAGTTTCATTACCTTTTTTCGCTTACTCGTGCGTGTAAGGGAAGTGAAAAAAGAAGGGATCGCCATGAACATCATGATCACCATAATAATGAAAGGAGGAAGAGCTCGAACAGTAAAGAACGTGTTGGTGAATCCGTTCTTAATGATCATTTCCTTCCTTCCCGCTATTTCATTCCTCCCTTTCGTCCCTTTCGCAGGTATTCTTATTCTTCCCTTTATGCTAATAAATATATATTTAAATATATTTGAATGGCATCAGTGTCACTCCTTTTTTTTTGTTTACACTCAGTTACACTTATTTTAGGTTTCCTTTTCTTTTCTCTCTCTCTCTCTCTTATCGCTGATTGACGTTTAAAACATGAAAGACGGGCACGGAGGGAGCAAAAATAAAGCACAAACACATACGCGCAAAGAAAAAAAAAGATGAAAGTGTGAAGGGTAAAGAGGAAAAAAAAAAGAGGCTGAGGAAACGGTTAAACGAAACAAAGAAAAAAAAAGGTGGGCGGATAAATGACACGCTCAACATCACCACTGCTTCCATCTGTTGCCATACCTTTTACTTACAGTAATAAGTCGTGTTACAATGATAATCATAGTAATAATAACTGTAATTGGGGTAATAACACACTGACCAAAGAAAAAAGAAGGAGATGACGAAGCTGACGAAATGTACGAGGGGAACGCGACGAGGCCAGTGTGATATACCTCCATAGCAATAATAATGATAGAAATAGTTGGAACAATAACTGTAAGTAAAGAACAAACATGGCAAATGAAACAATACAAAAAAGACAAAAAACAATATAAAAGATAGTTTTTAACGACCTGAAAAATGAAAACATTATAAAAGGAGGACGAAAAACATTTACACGTGAGTTTGTGCCCGCGTGGGTTGACGGAATCAGGGGGAAATGCAGTAACAAGTTGCTGTTGAATCACAGCACGACAAACCACGACAATTAAAATGAATGCAATACATACCGTAATAATGCTACTTCCATATCTTCCCCTATAAATTAGCGCCGCGCCGTGTTAATCGATGGACATATGCAAAAACAAAGCACACACACGCACAAACACGGGGTCATCCATTTATATAAGTATCAATGTCTGACTGAAAGTTCATGCGCATTCATGGTCCCTGGTGAGCCAGGAGAGTGAGAATAAAACCTACCTACACACACACACACACACACACACAAACACAATTCACATATTAATATATATATATATATATAAATGCACGGAAATATAGGGATTGATAGACAAGCAGAATCGTGCTGTCGTTACTTGACTGACTCAAGACCAATGGAAAGTAAGATGAAGCGGAGGATCTTCCCTCCCTTTCCTTCTGCATCCCCTCCAGTCTCCACATTTTCACTTCACTCTTCATTCATTTTCCTCTTCTCAGCCTCTTACTTCTTCCTCCCCTTTACCCTTCTTTTCCCATGTTTTCTTTTCCACTCGCATCCCCATTCCCCCTTCAGCTTCCTTTTTCTTCCTTCTTAAATATTCCCTTTTACCTCTCCTGTTCCCTTTTCGTTAGTTTCACATCTCCATTTCAAAAGTTTGTGCCGTGTTTGATTATCGGTAGTCCCTGTAGTGATCAGGTTTGCGCCGCTTCGCTCCTACACCTCTTTCACCCCTTTGCCATGGCAGTCCTTTTTCTGCTGGTGGCTGCTGCTGCTGCTGCTGCTCATCCGACACTGCGATCGCGGACGCGTGCTGTATTTTGCTTCGTACCGTGCGCGAGAACCATTTATTTGAGCCTGTGTTGGAGGCATCAGTGCCGCTACTACCATTAATAACAACGATATCGTTGGTGTTGTTATTATTATGGTTTTCACTGACGTTACCCCTACGTTGTTGCTTCACTGCTGAGCCAGTTGTACCGTTTCCTACTGAAGTCCCACTAGCGTAGCGATGGCCGTTATTAACGCCGTTACCAACGGTGTCACAACTTACACCGGCGCCTCCAACACTACTGGTCACAGAGGTCTTTAAATCTTTCTTGAATGGATCCACACAGCTTTGCCCATTGGTGTGGTCGAAGTTGTGAGGGCGTGGCGCGGAAGAGGAAGAGCCATCAACAACGTATTGACCTTTTGTAGTAACCAGCGAGCCTCCATCCATGCGGACGGAATTTCCAAATGACGAGAAGCCATTAGCTACGGTACCCGACGCCCCCACCATTGTCGCGCATGCCGATGCCGCAGTAACAGAGCTTGAAGCTGCTGCGCCAGCTACGCTGTGGTCAGTGCCAAGTTCTCGACTGTTACGATTGGCAATGCCAAACTGCTGCTGCTGTTGTTGTTGTTGCTGACGGAAGTCTACCTTCTTGTCCACACAAGCCTCTCCACTCCTGTTGATCATCACTGGTGTGGTCATCTGGTACATTTGGCGACCGTATATGGTAGGCACCAATACAGCAGAACAGCCATAACCGTTAATCCCGTTGCTCTCCGAAAGGTAAAACTGGCGGCTCCTTTCTCGAATTCGGTTCAGGAAAATTCGATCGCTCTGTTCCATGCGCTGGGCCCGTCGTGCGAGGTTTGACTCGAGCCCACATTTCCAGGGACGGAGGTGTTCAGCCCAAAAGCGGGCCCCAAACTCCCGTAGCGCTACCTCGTTCTGTGCGCTAATGTCCACTCCAACGCAGTCATTGTTGCTGCTGACCTCCACTTCGGCAAGTTCCTTAACGAGCCGCCTCATGAGTCTCGCTAGCGTTTCATAGTCCTCGTCATCTATCCACAGATCCCACCCTAGCACTGAACAGAAGCGCAGCTCGAGTTTGTTCATCTCCGATAGTTTAATACCACCAAGAAAACTATAATACCTATTGTCGAAGAACCGATCTTCACGCATCTTAGCACTGAGCATAGCGCTGGTGATCATGAGGCGGTGCACGTTATAGTACGTAACGGGGTGGGAAATGGTAAAAGAATACTTGAGCAGCATAATGAGGCTTACCAGAAGCGTCTCCCCACTGAAGGAACCCCTCAACTTGAAGCGCTGGGTATAGGCAGCTATTGACGTCCCAGGAATCGAGGAGGAATGGAAATCTGTTGTGAGAAGCGGCTCCGATGAGTTTTCCTCGCATAAGCTCTCCAAGAAAAGCACGAGGCCCCTGCATACTGTGTCCAGTTCAATTGGAAGCGTCACAGCTCTCTTCTCTCCATCAGCATTATCATCCCCGTTGACAACACCATTACTATCGTGGCCATCAGCAGGACGGCCATCACCATCTGGTGCAATAAACCCACTGCCTTTCGTCGTGTCACGTCCCCCCGCAACTTCGTTGTTTTCGTGGGCACACTTTTGCCCCAGTTCATCTCGTGCTTCCTCCTCTTGCCCACACGAAGGAGATAATCCGTTCACTGCACCCCTCTCATCCACAGCACCACTAGCGGCACTTGTGTCGCTGTTGTTGTTGTTTTTAACCCCTTTGTTGCACACCACTTCGGTGTTATTACGATTGTCGTCGCTACTACCTATAAGGGCTACGTGCCTACCTTTATCATCATTACCATTGCTCGTGCAGCTACTACAATTTGAATTAATGTGGGCGACTGTTGTGACATCGTGACCAGTTCCTGTCCTTGCTCGTTTTACCTTTTTATGCATTTCATGATTACGATGGTAATCACATGCATCGTCCTCGCCGTCGTTATCATTGATATTGTCCAGCATGTCGGTGTGTATGTTGTCTCGCTGTGGCGAAAGGGGCTTCCACGAATTAGAAACACCACAGGCGTGTGGATTCATACCGGCGGCAGCGCTGACAGCGTCCTAAGCGGGAATGTCGCAACAGGCTGAACAGAAAACACTAGTTTGCGTAAGCCCGTCCACTCGGTCCCCTTCTCTTTTTTTTTTTTTAAAAATTTTTATCCTAAAAAGAGAATAATTCCTACTATCTTCTCCCCCTTACCTATCACAGCGTCTCCTGAGTCAGGGCCTCTACCGTGTCTTACTTTATTACAAACTCAACTTATTCACCTACAACCCAAATGACACTACCACCGCAACTTTCCTTTATTTTTCAAAAGCTTTCCTTATTTATAATATTTGCTACCGTGTTCACTAGTTACTACGCTCCCGCGCTTGAGCGACTGCAAGTCCTGCGTATCCCGATCACCCCTTAAGCGAGTGCTAGAGAAGGAACCGAGGAAAATAAATATTTGTGTATTTGTACACACACAAGTGCAGACGGACGTAAGGACAAGACCGGATATGTTGGCGTGTAGTGGCAAAAAAAATAAATAAATGAAAATAATGAAACCCACCCGTCCCATCTTGTTACGGCCGGAGTGGACGTTACCCTTGTGACAGTGACGCGCGCAACAAATGGAAACACAAACCGTGCTGCACTATGAAGAGAAGAGGAAGCATACCGCGATCCGTCCCCCCTTTTCCCAATGGGGAAAAGGTGTGAGAATTGAGTGGATGGAAAACGTGGACGAGTAGGGGATCAAACCCTAGGCCTTCCGTATGCGAAACGGATGCTCTACCACTGAGCTACACGCCCCGTAGTGCAATCGGTGCGCTGCATTCATTTACCGTCGCGTGGCTACAAGCCATAACCGCCACAAGCCACAACATAAAGTGCGGGGGAGACACAACCGATGCTATCCATCATTACCACCTCCATTCCTTCCCCACCCATCTTGGTTTTGCACACGTGGCTTCTACGGAAGGCTTTTCAACCACATATACGGCTGCATTTGCATCGAAAGCATGCGTTGTTGGGTACCAGGCAGCTGCGTATTATCCAGTTAGTAATGCAATTTCACAAACTCCCACGGAACAAGAAGACAACAAGGTATTCGCGCCGGTCCTGTAATGTGTCTCCACTGCTCAAATGGCGTCTCACACATGACCCAGTGCAATCGTGTGCACATGAACAACTGGTGTCAATCAGATACTCAGAAGGAAAAATCAAGAGGCCCCGCTTCAGAGGTTGGTAAATAATATTTTTCATAAGGATGTCTCGCAACTCTCGAACTGTGTGGCGCGGCTGCGGCGTAGAGGAACAGTCATGCATGCAGGACAATCAGCTACGGGAATGAATACCTCCTCTACGGGTGCTGGCAAGCATCTTACTGATGGGACAAACATGCGTAGAACACATTCAGCTACCATCCTTTTGAGGTAAGCAAGCGACACACAAGGAAACTTTACCCGTGAGTTTGTAGTGATCCACTGCACTGTTGGTGCCCTATTTTTGACTCTTCTTTGTTTTGTGGTCCCCTCTATCGTGGACACACCTTGCTTTCCACTCAACAACTACGGTGTATCTACCGCAGTGGCGGCGCAGCACACATCAACCAAAGAATCAGAGAGAAGAGAATGTGTGACAGTAGTGAATGTGGAATGAAGGGAAGTTTGACAACAACAACAGTGAAATATTACACATGTAAAACAATTTGCGAGTAGCCCTGTTGTGGAAAGAAAAGAGGGTACACCGCCCCACACAACACGATATGTCAGCACGCAGTGCAACGGGGAGGGGAATCCGAATAGCACTACAACGGAAGCACATCACGTGCAATGACAAATATCATCCTTGATGAAACAGGTGACGGCAATATCTCCTCACTTTTCCATAGGAGTACTGTCTCGTTTACTCATCTTCCACTTGCTCACTTCGATATTAAGATGTGTGAGAAAACCAACCCAACCCAAGGGCAGCATTTCAGTCTCCTTCACAATGACTGTCCATCCCACAACGCGCCGCTTTTCCATCCCGAAGTCCGGAAGATCGCCGTTACTTCGTAGTGCTTATTGTGTCAACTCCTCACCACCGCAACAGATAATGTGTAAAACGATGCCAAGGAAGAACCAACAGAGGTGTAGCGAAGTAAATTGACACACCCAAGCACAAACATATAGCAATTAGGATCAGCTGACGGTATGGCAAACCAAGGGACCATGGCTGCCACCAACACACTTCAACTCGTTACCAACCGTGACGACTCTTAGCGGACTCGAGCACCACGACAGGCGTACGCACTGTGTGGATCTTCGGCGGTATCGGCATGTGGTCGCAGACAATCTCCTTGCAGTCAGTGAGTGTGCATGGGACACCGATTATATCATCCAAGCGTATTGAGCCACACCGTTCCAGCAGTAACTTCCCAATGGCCTTTTGGGACGCCAGCTTCTTGAGGCCCTCCGCTGCAATAGGGATGGCGCAGAGTCTCAGAACGCAAGACCGGATGGCACTTTTGTCGGCACTGATTTTTTCGAGTAACTCGCAGTCACTCAAACTCAACTCCTCGAGAGTCTTTATGGCAAATACAGGATCAACGTGTGTCAAGTGCTTGGCGTTTCTCACACATAGTGACCGCAGTGCTTCACACCGCGAGAGGTCTTCAATTTCCTTATTCCCCACGAAGGGACCCTCGAGTATCAACTTGCTGAGCTCCGGCAGCGAGGCGATGGCAGCAAATTCGGAGACGCTGCGCAGCCCACAAATATACAATTCCCTCAGTTTCTTCGGCGATGCCAACTTCGATACGTTCAGCTCCCCACCACAGTACCAGAGTTGAAGGCACGTGAGATTCGTGGCCGACTCACAAATGGTTTCCAATGTGGTGGTGGAAGCAGACCCGCTACACAACCCGAGGGTCTCCAATGGAGATCTCCGCCCGGGGAACACCACCTCGGGTGAGTCATCCAAAAACAGCCTGCGTAGATTCCGCAGGGATGCGATGTCCTTAGAAGTCTTTTTACTGAGTGTCGAGCAGAATCGCAGGTCGACTTCGCTCAGGGATGTGCTGTACAGCTTTCCCACACATTCATCAGTCACCGCAGTAGCCCGCAATAGGAGCTTCTCCAGCGGTGGCGCACAGTCCACAGGGCCAACAATTCTTGCACGACTGCATAGGCTGAGGTCCAACACCTTCAGCGACCTCAGGTTGGTCAATGGGCTTATGTCAACAATTTCCTTGTTCCCGCTGAGGATCACCTCCTCGAGCGTAGTGAATGCTGATAGTGCCTTCACATCGGCATCCGTTACACTGCTATTCGTCAGGCGCAACACACGAAGTAACGGCAGCTCGGTTCCCCACTCGAACGTAGAACGAACACCCACATTGTCAAGACATAACTCCACCAATTTCTTGCAGTTTTTCAGTGAGATCTTGCTATGCACCGCCGAGCAATCCCCAAGCCGCAGCACCTTTAACGACACACAATCATGAAAATACTCGACAAGTCCATTGCCAACGATAAGGGAGGTTCCGGTAATAACCAATCGTCTGAGAATTGGCCACGTCAGTGTGTCAGTGAAGGCATTCATGTTGGGACAGTTCTCAATGGTGATGCTATCGAGAAACAGGGCATTCCCTAAGAATTTGGCATCCTGTAACATCGAGATATTCTTCATTACAATCTCACGCAGTTTCTCAAGGGACTCCACACCTTTCTCCCATTCGTTATCCAGCCGTGTACCATGCAGGATAAGCGTTTGGAGGCACGGGAATTTACCGATACACGACATGTTGGCTACAGCACCCGGCCCGATTTCCAACAGGTATAACCCTTGATTGCTGAGTAACTCGAGGTCCAGGCGTCCACAATACCGTCGGAGGCGCAATTCTCCCACATCGCCCTTTAGTGATGAGAGTTCTTTCAGATTAAACCCCGGGTCGTCGACAACAATCACGTCTGCGGGGTCATCACATTCAAGTGGTGCGTTCTTATCGCAGTTTATAACTGCCTTCCACGTGACTGGTCGTCTCCGATATTCATCATACTCTTCCCGCAGCTTTTCGTGTTCCGCTGCCACCATATGGACATGATTGCGCAGTTCTGCGACCTCCTTCCGCAGCTTCTCCACATCTTCATTGGTTACCATTTGTTCCCCACCTTCAGAGCCGAGTCGCTTCACCATCGCGCCTCCCCCTTTGCCTTTTGTATTTTTGGTGAGGGAAAGAGTGTGGATTGTGTAAAAAGGTGGAAAGGACGATTTGAGTGACGTAAGAAAGGAAGGGTTGCGGAAGAAGTGGAGCTGCACACCCAGCGACTTTGGACAATACAAACGGGTGTAACACTGTGCTGACAAGGCATGATTATGCGTCTCATTTCTCAAGTCTACAAGGTGGTTGCTGGTGATGGCATGGTGTCTATGCGACTGGTCGATTCGTATTCGTTGAGCCATACGCTGACCCATAGATATATAGTTCATTTTCGGTACTTTACCCCGTGGACCAGTGCAGGAGGTTACGCACGCGGCGGATAGTGAGATGATTCGTTCTTAGTCAATAATATGCGAAGGAGAGGGGCAAGATAGGATGGGCTGACAGAAGACAGTTTGGGGTGCGTCACTCAGCAGGTTGGGGATACCTTACTTCACCCTTTACGGTGTCAGTGTTGATGGCTGAACGCCGTTCTGCCTGCCTCTTCTCCTTTTTCTTTTCTCATATCTTTTAGCTTCTGGGGTCTAAGCTGCCATGCACTTCCGACTTCTGAACTGCCCATCCACCCATTTTCCCCGCCCCATCCCTTTAACTCGTTTTATACGTCGGCAAGACATGCTAATGATGAGCACGGCTTATTTCGTTACTCATTTTTGTGCGCTCACTTGTGCGCCACCTCCTGGCGGGTGACCACGCATGAGTGAATTGTACGTTTCCTTTCAGTTCCAGTGGAGGTAATATCTTAATGAAAGGGAAGGAGGAGACCGAGAGGGTAAGAGAACGTAAAACATTGGTGAGGTTTGTTCAGGACGTAAGGAATTGGTAAGGCAAACAGAGAAAAGAAATAGAGATGACGCTGACATCATTAGGAGTAGCTTAGAAGCTCACGTGCCACCTAATGAGCTTTCCATTTCCCTTCTAAACAGTTTATCTTTTACGAAGCGGGGCGTGATCTACGAGGAAGGCATTGGCATACGATGTTCCTTTCCTCTTTTCCCCTCCTTTCAAATGCATAAATAATGCCAACGAGCAAAAAGGATTGACTGGGGGGAGGGGGGAGGGAGGGAAGGGGGAACAACAAAAGACCGCTATGGATTAGCCAATAGCGGTGCCCTGAAGGCAATGTTGGGAATTGATGTCATTTCCTTTCATTTGTGTATAATTCCCATACATTACTGTCAATATGTTGGTTTTACCATCGACTGTTCTCTTTCCTTAACGGGCACAATCTATTCCATTTCACTCCTTTTCATAACCACTCCCTGCCGCTTCCTTTCACATTAT
>NC_026740.1:2102272-2154753 GCF_000210295.1 Trypanosoma brucei gambiense DAL972
ACCGCAGTACCCGCATAGGAGCTTCTCCAGCGGTGGCGCACAGTCCACAGGGCCAACAATTCTTGCACGACTGCATAGGCTGAGGTCCAACACCTTCAGCGACCTCAGGTTGGTCAATGGGCTTATGTCAACAATTTCCTTGTTCCCGCTGAGGATCACCTCCTCGAGCGTAGTGAATGCTGATAGTGCCTTCACATCGGCATCCGTTACACTGCTATTCGTCAGGCGCAACACACGAAGTAACGGCAGCTCGGTTCCCCACTCGAACGTAGAACGAACACCCACATTGTCAAGACATAACTCCACCAATTTCTTGCAGTTTTTCAGTGAGATCTTGCTATGCACCGCCGAGCAATCCCCAAGCCGCAGCACCTTTAACGACACACAATCATGAAAATACTCGACAAGTCCATTGCCAACGATAAGGGAGGTTCCGGTAATAACCAATCGTCTGAGAATTGGCCACGTCAGTGTGTCAGTGAAGGCATTCATGTTGGGACAGTTCTCAATGGTGATGCTATCGAGAAACAGGGCATTCCCTAAGAATTTGGCATCCTGTAACATCGAGATATTCTTCATTACAATCTCACGCAGTTTCTCAAGGGACTCCACACCTTTCTCCCATTCGTTATCCAGCCGTGTACCATGCAGGATAAGCGTTTGGAGGCACGGGAATTTACCGATACACGACATGTTGGCTACAGCACCCGGCCCGATTTCCAACAGGTATAACCCTTGATTGCTGAGTAACTCGAGGTCCAGGCGTCCACAATACCGTCGGAGGCGCAATTCTCCCACATCGCCCTTTAGTGATGAGAGTTCTTTCAGATTAAACCCCGGGTCGTCGACAACAATCACGTCTGCGGGGTCATCACATTCAAGTGGTGCGTTCTTATCGCAGTTTATAACTGCCTTCCACGTGACTGGTCGTCTCCGATATTCATCATACTCTTCCCGCAGCTTTTCGTGTTCCGCTGCCACCATATGGACATGATTGCGCAGTTCTGCGACCTCCTTCCGCAGCTTCTCCACATCTTCATTGGTTACCATTTGTTCCTCACCTTCAGAGCGGCTTCGCTTCGCCATCGCGCCTCCCCCTTTGCCTTTTGTATTTTTGGTGAGGGAAAGAGTGTGGATTGTGTAAAAAGGTGGAAAGGACGATTTGAGTGACGTAAGAAAGGAAGGGTTGCGGAAGAAGTGGAGCTGCACACCCAGCGACTTTGGACAATACAAACGGGTGTAACACTGTGCTGAGAATGCTTTCACCTCCTCTCTGCTTAACTGTCCCCATGCATTTGGCTGTGAGCACCAGATATCCCTTCGGATGCTGAGAATGGCCTCTGAGGAACTGTGCACCACTTCTTGGCAAGCGTAAATTCCACCGGAAGTTATTTAGTGGTTGCGTAAAAATAGGATTGGCGAATGTTTCCGTAGATTGATGCTTTGTTCCCCAGATATTTCTCTAGTATAAAGTATGTTGAGCACTTACAAATTCGTACGTTATGTCGAAACTTTCTCATATTTGGTAATTCAGGAGCTTTTAAAAAAAAATCTCATTTACCAGCACTGTTTGCTTTTTGCTGAGAAGGCAAATAACCGCAAAAAATTCTACGCAGACCACATGAGCTTTGGTGGGGCGTAATTTGTACATGTAAAGCGTGTACATGGAGTTTGCAGTTGTTAAACACATGCACTGGAAAGCCTCAAACAATAGGAGCAGCAGTAACAAGTAGACGTGCTTGTAATGATGGATGAAAAAGATGTGCTTGTAGCGGAGTATTGCCGCCCAGTAAAGCAAGTACCGCCCAAAGATTAATGACCCCCCTTCCCCGAAGATACCGGTGTCGTTACCGCCAAGCGAACCAGTTAAAGCAAAAACAAAAAAAACACAAAAAAGCGAAGTAAGGCGTACATGCTTACGCTTGTAAAGGGATATAATACATAAAAAATGTAAAAAAGAAGTATGGTAAGTTAAAGGAGGCGGGGGGAGGGGGGAGGGAAAGGAACAAAGGACCGGGTAAATCGTTGTCGTAACAGCTTCTTGTGGTAACTGAGGGCAGGATAACTCAAGAAAAGCAACCTTTTAAAAACTCATCGGGGTATCTCTGCATTACACTCCGACACTGCCGGGCCGTGTTCGCCGGAACTTTGGCTGCGACAGGCGCTCCGACAAGCAGCGCTGCGCCTCTACGGCTTTGGGCCCGTGCGGTATCTCTCGGATTAGGACATACGGCCTGCCTTGCTCGTCCAGCTTTACCTCCTCTAAAACCACTACGGAGGTTGACGATGTGTCCTCATTCCTTTTCCCCTCCTGTGATATTGTCCGCCTTATACTCCGGCGGCGCAGTAGAGGGGAATCTCCTGTATCCTGCCGCCCTGAACAGCTAAACGCTCGTGTTGGCTGCCACGTTGATTTTCTTCTCGCCGACGTGGACGAAAGCTCCCTTAGTAGCAGCCTTGTCACATCTGCCGTGCGACGGGTGCCACTGCATGAGCTTACACTCATACTGCGCGCAGGATCCGCTCTTTTCGATGGCGTTGGACCCGTTCGATCCCGCCGCCGGTCGTGGGCAGCGCTGAAGTTGGAAGCATGTGGTGCCCGAACATTCCTAACCGGAGTATTGGACCCGGCGCTTGATGAGCTGCGAGGCCTAAACGCCCAGCGGAGGTCTACTACGGGAATGGCAACGCCGCCCACATTTCGCTCGGTGGTGGCTGCTGAGGGATCACTGCCTTCCGGCCCGGTCTTTCTAGAGGTTCCTGTCGGCGCGTCATCCATCCACGAGGCTGAGGTGGACAGAGAGCCGGGCACGCGACCACTAATACGCTCATCGCTCACATGGAGCTTTTCAGCACATTGTCTACGCGAGCGTTGCGATTCTTCCTTACTAGGTGACCCGCAAGTTTCCCGTTGTGTCTCGAAAACTGACGGCTTGCACGGAGAAACGTTTGTGGAAAGTTTCTTGTCGGGGGGCACTGTGGAAGATATGCATCCATCTGCGTCGATGACCCTCGCTGTTGCCTTCAGGTTACGGTCTCGTTTCAAACCGTCAGCATCTGATGGGGCTGCAGCCATGCCGGCTGGTGTTCTGCGTCTCTCCGCGCTACTATGACCACTCTCAGCTGCACGGGTTCCCCTTCCCTTGCGTGTCGAGTCCCGTGTCTCATCTTTGGGCTCGGCAGATAGTCTCCGTTCTTGCATTTGGCTCGCCTTTCGCTGGCTCAGATTTTTATGCAGGTCAGCTGCACCGTCGCCGCGGGCGTGGCTACGTCTACGTGCCATATGGCTGCACCTGTGCGTGCAGGTTGAGCGGCAACAGCAACAACTGGGTGAGCGGTCGAATGTGTGTGACGCGCGACGTGGGCGGTCTGCCCGGCCCGAATCGCTGGAGCGACACCGGTCGCTCGTGTAGTTGTCTCTGGCGCTCATTGAGCGCGAGGACCTCCTTCTTCCACCACTGACGTACCCCATCGAAGACGGAGGAGGAGCACCGGGCAACAGGAAGTCCAAACAACCCCTGCCGTGCCTCCACGGGGACCTCCTTTCTTCCCCTTCGTGCATGTACCCGGTGCAACGGCCGCCGTGGAGTGCTCGCCTGGTCGGCGTCCTCGTGCATGTTAAGCGAGAGGACTTGTGCCTACGCGATTCTTCCATCTCTTGCTTAAGCAGAAAGTACAACTTGTACACGTCTGTTGCACGGAATATAGAGGATGGCGAAGAGGAATGACCGTTATTGGAGGCACCGCGGCTACGCCCATGCGCTTTAGTCCTACGTTGCCCCCTGTCGGTGTAACCATGCGTGTGGCCTGGCTGATGCCCACCATGCTTGTGTGGCGAAGTTCCCCCCTTGTCACATTTATCTCCCGAATATGATTCCACGGATGCATCGCTGTCGGTGTCACTGTCTTCTTCCTCTTCCCTCTCGTCTTCGCTGCTGTCGGGTTGCGGTGGCCTCCGTTTCCTATTCTGCCCTACACGGGGATCAACCAATTTGGAAGCTGAAGGCTTACGCCGTGGCGAAGGTTTCTTCACAGGACTCGAAGTGTCCTTTTCCCTTTCCTTAGTACGACCGCGACTGTGACGATCGTTGGCTCCTACTGGCGTGACTCTTTTGCCCGAGCTGGACGGACTGCGATTTGGTTCCCTGCAGTTCGTTGCCGTGCTCTTCACTTCCCGTAGGACCTCCTCACCTCGTTCGGACGCTATTTCACCGTGGTGGGAACGTGGGGGATGCGTGGACCGCTTATCCTCTCCCCGCGTGCCGCCGTGTTCTCGCTCATCTGTGGCATGTTTTCTATTCGGTTCGGGACTCTTGGCCTTCTGAATTTCTCGGATTACCCTTCCCGCCCCCGCTCTAGAGGTGTTGACAGTGGGTGGCACATCATTACTTACTGTCTCTTTCTTTTGAAAAGAAGTTACACCACTTCCCGTTGTGGATGCCCCTGTGCCAACACCACTTTTAACCACGGGCTGGGGTGGTGTTGGAGTTGCTTTGGGGGTGACGGCAGGGGAGGGGATGCGTTCCTTAGTAGGCTGAGTTTCTTCGTGCCTCGTTTTCATTGGGGCGGTGCCCTTTACTGGCGCCGCATGATTTGCGAAAGGTGCGGGGGTTTCCAAACTTTTGGCCTCAGCTGGAGCTTCTTTGACAACAGGTTCAACATTATCAGCACGTCTCGGTGCCTGCGTTGCGCTACTTTCCTGATTTCGACCAGTCATACCGCGGCGATCGTCTGACTTTTTTACTTTCTCCGTGGTCGTCGGGATCTCTACTGTTGCCCGCTTCTTGGCCTTCGCGTCTACCTCCTCGGAGTCCGAATCTGAATCGGAGTTACGGGGGCGGGGCACCGGCATGGACATGATGGGTTTCAGCTGCGCGTTGCGGTTGCGCTGATTACCAATACCAACAGCACTGAGTCCGTCACTGCTGCTGCTGTCATCATCTAAAGCCCTTGTTGTAGATAAAGAGGCTGTCGCTCCCTCATCCTTCTGCCTCCTTTTGTTCGTTTGGTTTTTCTCGTGAGAGGCGGACTGGATCTCCCGGGAGGAAACGGGGTTGGATCTTCGTTTCCCACTGGAACAAGGTGTGTCGGCTGCCGGCAGTGTCCTGCTCTGCGTCATGTCAGCAGTATGACGCAAAGGCGATGCCCCACCCGTGCCACCGCTTCCACTTTGCATGACCCTTTGCCTAAAGGGTGTTGCATTAGCAGATTGAGAGTGTTTCGTAGGATCGACATAACTTGTTCCTGGTGTGGCGTTCGCCAGCATGTTTGAGCGGAACCGTTGCTCGGGGTCCGCTACAGGCTGTTGTAGCATCGTGTTGTGATTTCGTGCCGCCGGCGCTGATGCCTCTTCTTGTTGCTGCTGTTGTTCCGCATTCCCCTTTTTGTTTCCCTTCTTGAACACATTAAATATCCCCTTCACGGATCCCCATACTCCCTTTGAACTTGACTTCTTTGAAGCGGATGATTCTGTTGGAGCAGACTCCTGCTCCACTTTGTCTTCGGTGGTATTTGTGGTGGATGGGGGTGGTGCAACGGGACCGTGAGCAGCGGATCCCTGCTGGGGTTGTAAAGGCATAGTTTGACGCTGGTTGTTTATGTAAGGGTACAAATGCGTGTTCTGGTGCAGTGGAGGCTGCGAAGCAGGAATCATACCACCTGGGTGCATCAAAATGCCGCTCCTGGAAAGAGGTGCCGGAGCCCCCGGGTTGTAAGGTTGGACCTGAGACGGGTCCTGCCTGAAAGTCATTGGTCGCATTTGGGGTTGACAGAAGCGTGGGTCCATTCCCTCAGCAACTCTAAGTGGGGATTGCTGACTAACGAGCCTTGGGTCTCCTCGCGACAAGTGCCGTACGTTTGGGGCCATTCCCCCGGGACCAACTAACATATAATTCCCTGGCGGTGGTTGCCCTGGTGGTGCCTGACCAGCGGCCAACCCACCCCGCGGTTGCGCATTCGCTGTTCCATACCCGTGCTGCATCTGCACGGGCACACTTCCTGGGGGAGCGGAGCCCAACATGTCGGTAAGTGACAGCTCCTTATCCTTTTCCGCCTTCTTTTTTCCCATTAAGGAGGCGGCGGAAGAAACCGGAAGAAAATCGCCCTAAAAGGATTCCCGGCTCTTCCGAGCTCCTCGTATTCCTGGCTTGCACTTCGTATATATTTGTATAAATCTATATCTCTCAGTATAAACAATTATGTATATGTGTGTCTATCTATAGTTTACTTTCCTTCTCTGCCTCAGCCTTTCCCCTGGCTGCAGAAGGCTCGAAACAGGTTTACTTCATATGTATGTTTGCAGTGAAGGGTAAAGTGGGAAGAGGGTTAATGTAGAAATGGAAAGGAGGGTGTTTGACTGAACGCCAAACTACTTTCCACGCACACCTCTAAGTAGCAGAGGAGGAGGGTGTGCAAAAACAAACACACACACACGCAGAAAAAGGAAGCGGGAAATGGGCCGATACGGTCATTTTTTTTTTTCAAAATTAACTTGCTTATTGCTTCTTAGTTTGTAACTAAAGAAGGTGTCTGGGGCGGGGATGGCAACATATAGCCACTCGAATTGTGCAAAGGTTGGCGCGGGGGCGCCTTCTTACGCTATACACTTCATTTTTACCTCCTTCATTTTCGAAGAATTCTGTGCGTAAGGTACAACAAATATCAACATTCAGTTTCTATCGAAACCAACTCAACGTATGCCTGATAAAAAAAAAAAATCTATGCGTTCTAACCCCCATACAAATGTCAAAACAAAAAAAAAACACACGTACGGGGCCATGTTTCTATGGCACATATATGATAGAAGAACAAAGAAAGCCATTGCTGTCTGCGTCACCCCATTCCACTCCCTCTTTTTCTCCACTCAGCAGCATGCCCTGTGGCGCGGGGGAATGATATCTGCTGCGTAAAGATTCTACATTCCTTTCCCTTTCCTCCCTTTCGGCGGCCGCATCAGCTGTTCGGTCGTGACACGTCGTGGAGTGTGTTTGCTCCCACCCTCACCAGACAATTGCCGTTTTGTAAGCGGCACCTGGACCGGCCATCTTGTACCATATCCCATCTCCCAATGGAGTACTACGTGACGTCTCGCCATATGCTTCCCCACTCTCTGACGCTTAAAACGGCGCCACGTATCGGCATGCGTGCGTCATGTGCCACACTTTGGACATTTGTTCGCGACCGCTCAAGCAGCACGCATAGATTTGGGGAATCTGAAAGCCGGACCACCGTGGGTCTCGGTAGGGTACGGGTGGTAATATTCACCGGGACCCACGCCATTGCCTGCTTCAAACTCAGCGAAGCGATCGGCAGAAGCGAATGTGAAGGCAAGTACGGTGGGTCTTGCGTCAACGGGGTGGTGATATTCACCGGGACCGGGTGCGTCCTCCTGAGCAGATTCCAGCGTCATAGAGCGTGGCCCCCTGCCGAAGGTAAATGCGGGGCCGGGTTTTAAGACGACTGGGCCACCTGTTAGATATGCCCCCGGTCCTGGAACATCTTCTGCTCTGCACTGCACCTCCCGCTCCGCTGCCCCAAACGGTACGGCCTTTTGGTTTAGTGTGGAAGGGATAACGTACGCTGCAGGCCCGGGTGTTGCGTTCACCCGCGCTTCAAATACGGCTGTCGAATCAACGGTGGGCAATGGACCGAAGGAAACTGCACGAGTTGTTTCGGTAGGTCGTGGACAATAGGCACCGGGGCCAGGGACATCTTCCGTTTGGCGGCCATCGCCGTACGTTGGTTTCCCTTTCAGAGTGAAGGCGGGACCTGAATGGCATTGCTGCATGTATCGATCCGTGTCGTAACTTCCGGGCCCAGGTAAACCATCACTGTTCTCGGCAGCGCCCGATGGCTTCCCCTTCACCGTAAAAGCTGGTCCCGGTTTAAACTGTTCTGCGTAACTGCTTACGTTGTAGCTTCCGGGACCGGGGACGTCGGCGTCGACCCCGTCGCTGGTCACTTGTTTTCCTTTGAGCGTGAAGGCAGGGCCCGACTGAAATTGTTCCGTATAGCGGCTAACGTCGTAGCTACCGGGTCCAGGTACATCGGCACTACCTTCAACTTGGGATGCTTTTCCTTTCAAAGTAAAGGCTGGGCCCGCCTGACACAGTTCCATGTAGCGATTGATATCGTAACTGCCAGGTCCCGGAGCATCAATACCATTCTCACCATTATACGTGGCCTTGCCCTTTAGGGTAAACGACGGCCCTGCGTGGTGTTGTTCGAGGTAACGATTCGGATCGTAGCTCCCCGGACCTGGAGCGTCAGCTTCGTTGTCATTTTGCGCTGCTTTTCCCTTCAAAGTAAATGAAACCCCCGACTGACACTGCTTCAAATATCGATTCACATCGTAGCTTCCCGGCCCAGGAACGTCGCCATCGGCACTGTTACTGTTAAACGCATCCCTCCCTCGGAGAGTGAAGGCAGGACCCGCTTGACACCGCTCCAAGTACTGACTGGCATCATAGCTTCCAGGACCAGGGATATCAGGCCCCTTCTGCCCAGTGTCGCTTGGTTTCCCCCTTAACGTGAATGAAGGACCTGCCTGACACAGTTCCATACAGCGATTGATATCATAACTCCCAGGTCCCGGAGCATCAATACCATTCTCGCCATTATACGTGGCCTTGCCCTTTAGGGTAAACGACGGCCCTGCGTGGTGTTGTTCGAGGTAACGATTCGGATCGTAGCTCCCCGGACCTGGAACGTCAGCTTCGCTGTCATTGCCATTACACGCACCTTTTCCTCGAAGTGTGAACGCGGGTCCTGACTGAAACTGCTCCAAGTATCGGTTCGCATCATAACTACCGGGGCCGGGAATGCCAGCACTGTTTTCGTCAACGCAGGTTGGTTTTCCCTTCAACGAGAAGGCGGGGCCCATTTGGCACCTTTCCAAGTAGCTACTCACGTCATAGCTTCCGGGACCGGGGACGTCAGCATCATGTCCGCCGACGGGGGCTGCTTTCCCTCTCAATGAGACCGACGGGCCGGCTTGGCATTGTTCGAGATAGCGATTTGGGTCGTAGCTTCCCGGACCAGGAACATCACCATTGCCACTGCTGCCGTTAAATGTACCTTTCCCTCGAAGAGTAAACGCACGACCCGCCCTACTTTCATCTATGTAGCGACTTGCATCGTAGCTCCCAGGACCAGGAAGGTCACCACCGTTTTCATTCTGTCCTGGTTTACTTTTAAGAGTGAATGCGGGCCCAGCTTGATATGCGTTCAGGTAACGGTTCGTATCGTAGCTACCGGGCCCTGGTACATCGGCATCTACCGTGGGGGCTTTCATGCGCTCTTCAGCACCAAAGGAATAGGTGTTGCCCGCTGTGGTGTTCCAGGTAGAGGGGATATCATAATCACCAGGTCCAGGACGCGATGAAGCATCATTCAGCTCTGCCGGCGAATGGCGCGGTGCCTGTGGGAACGACACACCATCCTTCGTACCTCTGGCCTCTGCGGGACTGTACGACGCCGGACCTGGACTCTCTCCCACTGCGCCACCGCTGAGTCCAGGGAAGCGCTCGCTCGTGAAACGCATCGCTACGCCACCGTCCACAATACTCCCAAGCCCTCCACTGCTGACCTCGTAGTGACCTGGTCCTGGCTGTTCTCTGAGATCGTTATTGTTGGCACCAACCCCTGTGGCAACACGGGGCGCTCGACCAATAAAGGGCCCTGAGGTCCGTTGCGCCGATTGAATGCTGTATGCACCGGGCCCAGGTCCTTCGGTTTGGGCAACTTGGCCATCTGGGAACCGTGCAGCCTTAACAAATGAAGTGGCCCCGCTCCCACCATCGACCGCAGGAAATGCGGGCTGCACCGAGTACGTGCCAGGGCCTGGAAGTTCGGCTTTTTGCATATCAACCGCCATGCGATCCTGGGCAGCAGCCCGTCCGATGGAATACGCTATCCCCTCACGGTTTTCCACCCTTAGGTCGTAAGAACCTGGCCCTGGGGCATCTTCAATGCCACCCGTGTTTGCTACGTCCCTTTGTGCGGTGCCAAAAATAACGGAAGGTGTATCCGTCGGCAGCGCAGGGTTGTAGTGTCCAGGTCCCGGATGGTTTTGTCCACTGAGGTTGTTCAAACCTCCGCTTGTTTGGCGCGGCCCAATGCCAAAGAGAGCTGCTGTTGCCGTTAGTGAGGGTTCTTGTGGGCTATATGTTCCTGGTCCGGGCCCATCCGTTCCTAGAGTGAGCGAAGCGTTTCTTCCTCCCATGGGGAAAGAGTATGCTTGGGAAGAGTCCCATTGCGGATGGTGGGGCATGTACTGCCCGGGTCCAGGGGCTTCGTCCTCCCCTCTCTCGGTTGCAAAGCGAGGACCTATGGGAAAGGCGGAAACAACGGCTCGGCGATGAGATAAATCTTCCCCAGTGTAGTCGTACTGCCCAGGCCCAGGGACGTCGCTTCCCTCAAGACTGGGCGCCTCCCGGGTAGCTGTGGGGAAGCGATAGACAGGTGCCGTCGGTGACGTTGCACGCGACGTCCCAACATTATACGTTCCTGGTCCCGGCCCTTCCTCATGGTTCAAAGAGCCCAAGGCACGTGGTTCGACACCGAACCGTGTGCCTGTAGCTGTGAGTGTGGGGATGGTGACATCGTAGGCTCCGGGGCCGGGTGTGGTTCCATCGTTCTCGGTAGCATCCTGTGGCATGCGAGGTTCCACTCCAAAAGAGTAGGCTGCTCCACCTACCTTGGTGCTTAGGTCCTCCGGATGATATTGGCCAGGCCCGGGAAGAAGTGCGTGTTCTCGTTCCTTCAGATCGAGGACACGTGGCCCCCTGCTGAACACAGGAACACCAGCAGCCGCTGTGAGGGTTCCACGATCTTCTATTGAATAGTACCCAGGTCCCGGAGTGACGTCGTTGTCACCACCTGCAGCAGCCCCCGCAACATTGTCGAACCGGGGTGCTGTTGTGAAGGAGACCGGACCGACTGGTGACGCGCCTCCAGTGGTCGGGTCTAACGAATACGCTCCGGGTCCCGGGATGCTCCAACTGTCTTCATGAGACTGTAGACGAGGTGCCATGCCAATTATGGCGGAGCGCGCACAAGAGGCCTTGCTATCGTGGGGATTGTAGTGACCCGGACCAACCGCCAACTCGCCGTGCCGCTCCTCCTGTATTCGTCCATCCGCGGCGCTACCGAACGTGGTGTGAAAGGTGTGCGGGACGGGAAGGATAACTTCGTATGATCCTGGACCGACACCGGGTCGCATAAGCGCTTCACGCTCTTCTGGTGATGTCGGGTGTTGCGGCGACGAACCAAAGACTACACCTGGGATCGTGCGTCCATGTGGGTCTTTTGGAGCATACGCCCCTGGACCAGGGACAGCCTCTGCGGGATCAGCCCGTTGGGACGGTTTGCCACAAGATATGCCGAAGTTCACGACATTAGTTGGGGTTGGGCTCTGCCGAGTGTCATATGCTCCAGGACCCGGTACCTCATTAAGTGTATCGGCAGCAAACCTGGGACCGGCGCTCCACACTGCCCCCGATGCGGGACCTTTAGGCACTTGGGGATCGTATGAACCTGGTCCAATCCCGTCGTTGCCATCGTGGTTCCCCACGGAGTGGTCGATGCTTAAAAGGCGTGGCTCTGTGCCAAACACTGCCGCCCCCCTGTACTCCGGAGGTCTCTCTATTGTGTAGGCCCCTGGTCCTGGGACATCTTGACGATCTTTTTCCCCACCGCTAGTCTGAAACCTTGCAGCTTCACCAATCACGACGGCCCGGGTGTTCGGCATCGGATCTTGTGGATCGTATTCTCCGGGTCCGGGAACTGACACACTGGGTTCTGGGCCGTCAAGTTTCTGACCGATTGAAAAAGACGGGCTATTCTTCGGCATGGCGATCTCGTACGCACCCGGGCCTGGTTTTTTTGCGGCTTCATCCTCGTTGAATGGTAATTCTCGTGGGGCACTTCCGAAGAAAGCGGCACGGCCCCTCGTTCCCACATCCCCACAATCAGCATCGTAGTGTCCTGGTCCGGGGGTGGCCACCACACCGGCAGCTCCTTCAGCACCCGGTTCGCTACTCTCCGCAAATCGCGGTGCGGTGGCGTTTAATAGAGGCGACACGACCCGTGGCTCCTGTACAGTGGTAAGTGCTGTGTAAGTGCCTGGCCCCGGCACATCAGCACAGCAGTCGAAGCCAAGCGTTGATACTCGTTGTGCGGTACCCATGATGGCAGACCGCACGGGACTGGTCTGTCTCTCTGTCTCGTAAGTTCCCGGTCCGGGGAGCGTCTCAGCAACTTTCGTCCCTTCGTGCAGCACACGCGGCGCTGTAGGGAATAAGGGCGCAGAGGAATGCGAATGTTTTAGCTCATATGTGGAAACACTGTACTCACCAGGTCCTGGGGTAGGATGGGGCTCGAGAGGTGCCGAGGGCGACTCCGACACAAGCCACCGTGGACCGGTAGACATTTGTGGCAATTCGTAGTGGCCGGGACCAGGCGTTGTATCCACCCGCTCTGCTGGTCGGCGTCCCATAAGGTAGGCTGGACCACTTTCCCTCCTGACGGGTTCATATGCCCCAGGTCCAGGTACTTCATGAGGGGAAGTGCGCTCCTTGCTCCACGGAGATCCACCACGTCTTACGTTCGTTATCACGGCACTGCGACCACTGACGGCTGTGCACCTGTCGCTTGGCACAGAAGCGGTATCGTACGTGCCTGGACCTGGTACGTTCGCTGGTTCAGAAGGTGGTGAAGAAGTGAGTGGCACTCGTCCATAACGTAGTAACTTCGCACGACCAAATGAGAAAGCAGGAGGGCTCCTCCGCCGCGCGTCGGAGAGTGTCGCGGCTTCTGGGTGATATTCGCCAGGTCCTGGTATGAGCACCGCCTCCTTTGTGGGAAGTATAGAAAGCTGACGACGACTACTCGATAGGGTGCGGGCACTTTTCTTTGATGAGGTTTCTGTCATACTCTTTTCCTTGACGTCGTACGCTCCGGGCCCGGGAAAATTATTGACAGCATGCAACTTTCGTTCTGCCCGTCCAATTAGCACCCCCCCAGTGGCCGTTTTCCCGGGGGACAATGCAGACGTACCTAATTCACCAGACACATCGTACGCCCCAGGACCCGGTGACACCCCCGCCGAGGCACCATCAACTCGTTTTGTTGGTTTCAAGTATGAAGGCACGCTGCCATGTACGTCTGAGTCTCCCACTGCCCGCTGACCGCTTCGGACTTCCTCCTCACTTCTGCCGCGCCTTCGTTGACTGGAGCGGTGCTTCGGATGTGTATTAGTGTCAGATGTGTCTACAGCGAAAATAGTGCACCGAGGTGAAATTCCGAATACGGCACCCCGATTGGAGAGCCGTCCTACAAGCCGCGGCGAAACCACCGAGGGAGATTTCTGAAAACTATCATGTGCCTTTGCCGCACCGCTTTTTTTGTTGCTATTTTTCTTTGTGCTGCTGCCGCAAGGTTGAGCAGCCTCACTGCCGGAGTTGCTGCGGCTGCTGGTGTGATCGTCATTGTCCCCCTCTGTACACACTGTTCTCAGTGACTGACAAGGGCAGTCGGACGCGTGAGCCGCGGGATTCTTCGGTGCGTCGATATCAGGCATTTGCTTCCAATAACACTGACAGAGTATTTCCATTTGTCTCTTGAGTAGCTCATTCTTCTCCGCCTTCTGTTCCACCACCTCAACCCCCGTGTGATGTGGACCGCTTGTGTGACTTTTCTTACTATGCCCAGCTTCAGCACCCCGTCCGCGGTAGCAGTCCCCACTGTCGTTATTGTTGTCATCCGCAATGAAGTACGATCCGGGCCCTGGTGACGTATCTTTTCGTATCGGTTCAGACATCCCCTTCCGACCACTTCCGAATGTAGATGGGGGGAAGCAATGCTGTGAACTTCTAGTGACCGTAGCAGCATTAACCACCCGACCAGTCGGAGTGCTATAAGGTATCTTCACTTTCTCCGCTGATGCCTCATGAGGCCGACGGCACTTTGTAGCAGCCAACTGGGAGTTGTGACGACGAACGTGCTGGCATCCGGAAGAAGCCTTGGGGCCCATGGACGTGCACTCGTGAGCACACGAGCACCCACATTGAGATGCGCAAGTCTCTGCAGCTTCGTCAGGCTCCTTCGTCTCCGTTGCTGGAAGTGCGCATCTTGTCTCTGGTTTTGGTGGTGCCGCTGATGCGCAAGAGGACGCAGCCTGCGTACCTCGCTGCTTGAAGTGGTGAGCTGCCCCGCGCGTGGGAGCCCCTTTTCTGGCTGCAGCCGCTTCCTTCTCCATTATCATATCGACGGAGGCCAAAATACTCGCGTACATAACATCTACTTGCGCTTGGACATCGTTCACATCGACATCATTCTCCTTCACTAGCGACAACTTACTGTACGTATCCATACAAATGTCCCTGCGTGATAGTGTGAATTATTGAAAAAGATAAAGGCAACAATGTAGCAATCAGTGGTTTTAGGGGAAACGGTACTTGCACGCGCAGCGACGCACGGAAGGTGGTGGGGACAAACAAACAAGTGCCGCCCCTACAATAATGGTAATAATAACGATAATAATAGCGGTAATATAGGGGGTAATAACAGATTCCAAGAAAACGTACGCTCAACATTCAGAAGGTGCTTTGGTCTGCAAGCAGTAACTCACCGTGGATTAATACACACGGTTTCATACTAGAAACTCAAGAAAAGCACCTGCACTTGCACATGCATGAAAAATAGAAATAAAAAAAAATTAAAGTAATTTGAGAAAATAAGCAACCGTAACCGTAAATAATGAAACTACTGCACCGCCTCAAATAATTCATTCGTACCGAACCCTCCTAAGAGGAAAAAAGAAAACGTACGACGCAAACACATCCCTCTCAGAACCATTCCTTCCCTGCGTTAATCCGCGTCGTTTCCCCTCCTTTTCCCCACTTCTGCTTGCTTCACAGTCCGTATATACGGGACTTGCGCGGGGCGTCTATCATGAAGGAAAAATCAACTCTTCGTGACTCTCCAGGCTTAAGAACAACTTCGATGTTCACCTCTCCTTCCGTCTCGAAGCCCCGTCTCTTTTCCTCGTCGTCAACTGCGTAATTTGCAGGCTCAATGAGCTGCACGACAAGCTCTTTGTCATCCGACTTGGGTATGTGTTCCCGCAACGTTAGCGTCACAGTCTCCATCGGCTTTTTGTTTGTGAGCGTAGTGGTGTAGGAGTACGTGACGCGACTCCTTCCGTTGGATCCGGGGAGACTGAATCCGAGAAATTTATCAGCATCATCGTGCTTTTTGGTGAGGAAATCCCTGCGAACCTCGATGCTGGGGTCCACGCCAAAGTAAATTCTCAGCTTCTCCCCGGGTGGGGTGCGTTCAAGCATGGAATTGGCGACAAAATCACCATCGAGCTGCACAGATGCTTTACCGGCAAGTATCAGTAACGCACCCTCACTGTCGTTTGTCCCTTCGTTCGTGCACGTTGCCGTAGCATAAGCAGCTTCCGATACACCGGGTACAGTAACATAATTCACCTCCGCCTCCCAGCGGCGGGTGGCGATGGGGACTCGAAGCTCCGTCTGTGCGTCCACGGCAGATCGAGTCAAGGCCCGGATTGAGTAGCGACCCGGCAATGTGAAGTTCATCACACCTCCGGGTCCATCTTCGTTGCCAGCCACATTCCAAGGTTCATCCGGTAGCTCTTGCTCGTCATCGCTACCGTCGCTGCTTTCACCCGAAGCGTCACCGAAGGGCCCAGCGGGTTTGCCCTCCTTAGCATTACCAGTACTGGAGGTGCCACACGAATTTACTCCGGAGACTTCTAGCCGCCATGGTTTAAGTTTGGCCCCCCTTCCGGCATGACGCCGTGGTGCCGCTGAAGAAAGTGTAAGGGCCACATCATCGAAGTCCTCCACGCCGCCAGAGACAACAGCATTGTACTGAAGTGTTACCTCACGTTTTTGGCTGTCTAGGGCAACTTCATACTCACACCGCCAGGAGGCATCGTGTGAAATATACAACACAAACACCGTCGACTCTAATATCCTTTCCATTGTTCTCACCACAATACAGCAAAAGCGATGACGACCCGCGGGAGCCGATGACTCTCTCGTACTTGTTGCCTCCACGTCTGGTATATCTAACCACCGCAGAGCAGTGTTGCGTTCTCCCTCAACTTCAAAGATACGGCGGTTCATTAGTTCGATTTGACGTTCAATATCCATCTCCTCCTTCTCCAGCTGCGTGTCCTCACTCTGCAGCCGCCGCTTCTCTTTGAGGTACTGTCGTGTCCGTTCCTCCACGCCGTCAATCTGCATCTTCCAAAAATCTGTCACCAGGGCGTCAGCGAGTTC
The DNA here is from genome assembly GCF_000210295.1 of Trypanosoma brucei gambiense DAL972. NCBI lineage: Eukaryota > Euglenozoa > Kinetoplastea > Trypanosomatida > Trypanosomatidae > Trypanosoma > Trypanosoma brucei. Next base: position 2,118,586 of record NC_026740.1, read on the forward strand.
ATCGGTGAGGGGGCCGCACGCGCGGTCGAATAAATTCGTGGCTATATCTACCCCGTGGTTCAGTTCCTCCTGCTGAAGTTTGTTCACAGCCCGTTTCCTTACCACCCGCTCTAACTTCGCCTCCATGGTACGGAGATCCTTTTTCACATTCAGCGCATCCTCGGCAACACCTTCGTGGCTGCCGTCCGTGGCGGGATCCTCTTCAATGTTCTCGAAGAACACCCCACAGACGAGAACGCGCTCGCTAGTGTACGCATCGAAGCGAACCTGCACCGAGTCTTGATCAAATGACGGGGGCATAGCGAAGTAAATGTGCACCTCCCTTCCCTCCACTTCTTCTTCTTCCAAGTCTTCCTTGTTTTTTTCATTAACCAGGCGCCGTTGTGGTTCTACAACTCCACTGGGGTAACTTCCTGCATCTGTTTCCACCTTGACACTACTATTACTACTGTCCCTGGTATTGGCAGTGACGTCACGAACACTCATTTGGTCCACAACGTCCGTGGAAGCAACCGGGGTATTCGCTGGCGTGCGGGGAGAAGTGTTTATGGTGTCGTCGAATGGCAGCTTTATCTTCGCGTAGCGCCGTACATGTGCCTGTCCCTTGTACATCGTGACTGCGTCCACCTTGGAGGCCGTGCGAATAATATCCGCACTCCAGTTGCCATTACCACTTGGCAGGGATGACATTTGTATGGAATGACGACACGGGATAATATCAAAAATAACGGACGATATTACGCGTATATGTTTGTTTGCATCCTAATAACGTTTTCCGTTTATTAACGGGTTTGCAAACGGTGACCGGTAAGTGGTGGGGAAAGGAGAAATGCAAAAGAAAAAAGAAGCGATTGTGGTAAAAAACTCACACACACCAAATGTATACACAAACGTATATATACGCGGTGTGTGTGTGTGTGTGTGGGGAATGCACAGGGAAGTGCTTGTATATTTTTCGGTTACAGGGAATCACTACGGGTCCTGCGCCGCATCTTCGCCTTGCATATCTCCCCTTTCTTTCTTTCTTTCTCCCTCTCTTGATATGCACATGCTACCGATATCACTGACTGAATCAAGTGAGAGCTCCCCTAATCCCGGGAAGATTTCCTCCCTTTTGTGGGTAACGCGTTCACGCATCATCCTAACCTCAAACCTTCCAACACGGTTATATTTGCAGGCAGTATGATCTCCATCGGTTCCTCACAAGCCGTGATCTGCATTATTCTCCCGTTCACACACCTCCTCGCTTTTGCCACAAAGACTGCTGTTTCGTTACTGCATTCAATAGTTACCGCCTCACGACATCATTCCAATAACCAACACCTTACCGTCCAATTGCGGTTGCTGCCCTTTCGAACCTCTTCGTGTATGTGGAGGCGCATGAACACTTCCCCCCTAACAACAACAGAACAACAAAGACAGCACACATGTACACGTTTGTGTCTCACGCACGTGCGCTCTCCACCACATCACATATCTACCAAGTTATGCATACAAGTTTGTATTCGCGCTTGCGGCAAGACATACAGGCCAGGCGGGCAAGGGGGAGGGGAGCTACAGTACTGTGTGATTTTACGCTACGAAAACATGGAATTGGCTGACCATTAACTTGCAAAAACAGAGAAAAAACGAATGCAACCGAACGCATAAGGCGCAAGAGACCGAGCATGCTGCAGACGGCATAAAAATAAATCACATCCAGTACACTAGGCAAAAAAGACATACAATACACGAACCAATTCACTGACTGCCACAATGACACTTTCACTCCAATGTACACCCAGAAACGTAATTCTCCCTTTCCATTCGTTCTTCCCCTATCTAGCTCCCTATTTGTTTTTCTATGAAAATGTTCATGTATGAGTTTTTTCTATCGTTATCGCAATTGTGCATAGAACGACGGTGCAGCAACATAACTTTGCTATTGTTCGTGAGAGGCGGGCACCGCCGAAGTTACGACTTCACCGCCCCTCGACGCAGTTCCCCTTAGAGCCGTCTCTGCAGGAGTTTCATACAGCGATTTCTTCTCTAACCGTACGAGTAACTGACTGCTCTTCACACCAGTTAGAAGTTCTAACAACCACAGCTCCGAAGGTGTGGACCGACAAGCGGAGCATGAGGGCCGCATTTTGGTCGAAAGGTCAGCGAGGACTTCTCGCAACTCTTCATCGTTCATCACTTCACTGGGGAACTGCTGTCCGGCGAGGTAGAAGTGCTTCTTGAAGTGCTCCCATGAAAAATTCTCTTCCGAACTACAGGGCAACTTGGGTGGATTGTTTAAGTGATTAAACGCGTTATCTAAAGCCTTGAGACTGTTCATAAACTCCGGAATGTTTTTTGGTGGGGGCAGCCGCGGGGGTGTCGCCGACCGCGAACCACAGGTCGCACGCTCCTCGTCAGCCATTTTTTTCACTGGAGTGCGGTTACCGGTTTCCGATCCATCGCCTTCCGCGTGTTGTTGCTGTTGTACAGGAGTGTGTTTCAGTGACCTTTGCTGGGAGGTTTGATCTAATTGATATTGCTGTAGTTGCTGCATGGGGGCTGCTTGCTGCCTTGCTCCACCGCTAGTGCCCTTACTGGAAGAGTTATTACACACCCTTCCAATGTTTTGTTGCCCTCTTTTTGTATTCTTTAAATACTCTCGCCGCTTCTCTGCTAGCTGCACGTAGGAGCCACCACCAGATCGAACGACATTGCTTTCTTTGTTCACCTGACTCGCGCCATCCGTGTCTTTCTTTGGCCCAATCGACCACTTTGGTCGAGGCTTTCTTCGGCCCACCGGTGGTGCCTGCCCACTTCCATTGCCACCTTTGCTATCGCCTGGTTCACCGTCTCTCCGGCAGTTGCATTGTTTATTACCGGTGCAATTGCAGTATGGCCACAGTGATATGGATTGAGGGGAGAAAGCACCGGAAGGGTCAGTGTTCGCATCCTCCGTTTGTCCTGCGCCGGCCGCCCGCCATGTCCGATCCCTTTCGTCGTGCGTTTCACTTTCGCTCGCTGGCTTCTGTCGTTCTTTGAGTGTTTCATCTGTTACATCATCTCCGACAAGAGTGTCAGACACATCACGTCGAGCATCTCCCGAGTTTTTCCCTTCGTCATACGCGGCCTGTGCTGACGGTTGGGGAAGCACGCCTGTCGCGAATGAGTCCTGCTCCTCGTTGGGGATTGTGGAGAAGCAATCTGTTTCCGTATCATCCACGCCACCATCGTCATTTCCCTTTAAACCAATATCCCTTTCGGACCGCAAGGACCCCCTTTCTTGGGCTCGGGTGGTTGCACCCCGCTCGGCAATTTTGTTTACGGTGACTTTGCCAATATTCTTTTCCGCTTCCTTTGTAATTCCATCTGGTTTCATCCCATCATGTTTAGAATGCGATACCTTCGGTTCACCTTCGCGATCTTTCCCGTTGCTGTTGGCTGTGGTGCCTTCGTTATCTGAGTGTTCACCTCCGCATTTCCGCCCCTGGGGGGTTGTTTCATCGTGGTCGTGCTTCAGCGAACAGCCGGCTTTGCCATTCTTCCCCCCTTCTCCTTCTGCTACCGCTGCATTCAAGGCAACGGCTCTCTCTGCCTTTTCACTGGCTGCGATGGGGGCGCCACCGCCCGCAGTCCTTAGTGCTTTTGAATTATTCTTTCCCACGACATTGCGGGTGCCGCAACATGAAAACAAGCCCTTTATACGTTTGAAAAATCCTCCTTTTTTCTTTCCTTTGGCCGTCTGCTTCACTTGCTTAGCTTCCGGTGCCGCACGGGCGGCTGAGGGATGCACCGGAATAGCAGGTTGGTCACAGACTTGCTCGGGATTCACCGCTCCTGCTTCTTCTGGTTGTGGAAACGATGCATCGCATTTCTTTTCTCTTTTAAGCTGCGCATCCGCCCCTTTTTCTGCTGGTGCCGATGCAAGTCCTTCCACGCTTGCCTTGGGGGGCGGGCTCGTACTAGCAGTCATTGCATTATTACCGTTACTGTGAACCTGTTGTTCAGCATTATTGTTTCCACTCCTGTTACTATTGGCAACGCTAAGGCTATTGTTTCCCCTTTCAATATCCCTGTGCTTCGCATTGCCTGAGGGAATGGGGAGGAAGCGGGGAGACCGGGCGGGGTTCAGCACGTTTACCTTATCGGCTATCATGGAGTGGTTATGCGGACGAGAGATCCCAGCCAAATCGGTATCACTTTCCGTCTCATATTCCCTACCATCACCTCTTTTCAGTTCCCCAGAACTCTCCCTCTTAAGATCCTTCACAACCTTCACCTCCTCGCCCCTGAGGCGTTCTCCTGTTCCTTCGGGGTCATCAACATCGGTCATTTGCTCCACCGTTTCAGCTGTCACCCAACTCATACTTTGCTCTTCATTTTGATCACTGGCTGGTATTTCTAGACCGACGCTTCGCTGCAGCATCAGTCGCACATCTTGTTCCATCTCTTCGCTGGTCGCATCGCCTGAGCTACTCGAACGAGGGACAGATAGAGCCGATACACAAGGCCTATACAGAGCACCTCCAGCTGCCATCACGTCGTCGCTAGTGTTGCATGCTACCGCATTCGTATTGGCCGCTGGGTTAGGGACCTCGCGAAGGCTGTGACATTCTTCCTCCTCGGCTGCTTCATTCCCCTCAGTGTCCACCTCAAAGAATATAGACGAACTGGTGCTCATTCGAAGAGATGAGTGACGGGTTTAGAGACTAAGGGCACAGCAAGTTTTCAGGCCACAAATCCCTTCTCTTCGCCTACACTGCGAAATGATTTATTGAGGGGTCTTGCGACTGCACTCCACCTACACAGATAGCCCTGTGACTTCCTCCTTATATATATATATATATGTATTTTAGTACGCGTGCGTGTCGTATTACTCTGCTGCTGCCTTCCTCTCTTCGTGTAGTTGATGATTAAAACTACTATGTTCCTGTTGCCGTTGGCCCTACAGGGTCGTTACTTGCTTAAGCCCCTAGTTACTCGCTCACTTCCTACTTCTGGTGCCCTCCTCACTTTTCTGTTTCTCTTTCTAGGGACTCGCACCGTACCGCTTATGGCAAAAACAAAACAAAACAATCCCAAGGGAATCGAGGAAATAAACGTACAGGAGAGTAGGTAGTATGTGTGCGTCATTGGAAATGAAGCTACAAACGTGTGATCACCACAAATACTTCACCAAGAGCGGCTGTGGTGATTGGAGAGGATTTTTGCTGCATACAAAATGTTTGCACGTCTGATTATGGTCACGACGTAGTAGTCACGGAAAACGATGTTAATTGCCACCCCCGTAGGCTTTACTCCCCCATGCAACAGGGGCGCGGGTGTCGTGCCGGTGACTCGTAACAAACTTGACACGCGGATTCAGTCGATATACGTGCGACTAGTAAAGCTCATGCGGGAGATGATTCACTATGCAATTTATACCACTGTACTGATGCATGTATTACCGCGGTTACTATTCAGCTCCCCGTAGTCGCCTTTGCGGCCGCACTCAGTCAGTAGCAAAGATATGCAGGTAACACACTCTCCGCATGTGGGTTTGAAATCCCGCTTTTCCCTTTGCAAGATCCAACCATCAGAAGCGATTCCATCGGACGAGACTTCCCGTGCTAAATCTCGGGCTCCGCACGGGCGGTTTTCCCTGCTCATCTGCTTTCTTATACCCCACACTGATAATAACGGGCACGGTGTAGCGCTCCGGCAAGCCCACAACCTCCCTAACTTTCGCTTCATCGAAACCTTCAAGAATTGCCGTATCCAATCCAGCAGCTGTGGCGGCGTAAATAAATGTTGTGGCGGGGATCATTGCCTGCTTCCACGCGTAACCTTGCATTGTTGTGGGCACTGACAGCAATGGCGTCCCGGTGGCGTTGCTATACCAGGAGGAGATGCATGACTTTGCCTTTGCCATTGACCCAAACGGACCCCCGTGGAGATGATAGTACACCAACCGCAAATATGCAGCACCGTAGAGTGGATGATAGTAACCACTGTTGAGACCTAGTTCCAGTGCTGCAGGGGCCCTCCACTCGGGCTCCATGTCACCAGCAAACACTACAGTGACAGGGGCTTCACGGGGTTGCGGCTGGTCGAGCGCTGCATGCGATAAAGCACCCCGTTGCGATGTCTCATGTACGACAATGGCAACCCATGGCTGCAGGTTGAAAGCGGTGGGTGCCCGCGTAGTGGCCTCCAGCAGGCGCGCGATAAGAGTGTGGTCGACGGGACGTGAGCTGTCGAACCGCTTGCTGGAGTGACGTCTTTCCACAACACGTATAAATGCATCAAGTGACTTGCGCGATGCCTTTGAATAATATGTGGGTGGGATCCTATCTGGTTCCCTCGGCACCTCCTGTGCGGTGGCGGCGGTGCTGGACCTCAGGAAAGTGAAAAACCGGGATATGCCCGAGCCCCACGTCTCGTAGGGTGAGGTGCTATTCTGTGAGTTAGTGGCAGACAAGGCGGCACCTGCATTCCACTTCCAGTATGAACGGAGGGATTTTATGACGCCCTGCCAACGGCAGCGGCTCACGTTCATCTCGAGAGGGGACAAAGCCTCTCTCCTATGCTACCTCCTTTTTCCTTCCTTTTAGTGGTTCTATTCTTTCTTGATGATTATCGTAGAGCGTACAAAGCAGCAAGAGCGGGGGTAAGAAGGAAAGGTCCAACGGGTCGCATCGCAACTTCAGCTGCTGATATATGAATCCCGTGTAACACACCAGCACGCTTGAAATAATGGAAAATGCGCAGGGGAACGGAAGTGTCCGATAACAAGCAACGTTATCGCTATAATCAAAGTACGAATGAAGGGGTGAGACGGCAAAAAGGATACACAGGGATAGCGACACGTGATTCCCCCCCCCAAAAAAAAAGAAAAGGGAAAACACCGAAAATATCGTAACATCTACCTTTGGCTCCTTATTAATCCCTTTTCTCTTTTTGTACACTGCGTACTTTCACCTCGGCGCAATTTTTGCGCTCACCCCTGTACACTGTTGTCCCTTCCTCAAAAACAGCAAAAGAGAAACAACGCGTCAATAAATGCCCCCACGTTTCAATAAAGTGGGAATAAGGTGAGGTTAACGTACATACACATGACAATACATTACAGACATTTACATTCTTCATAAACGCCCTGTATTCAACGGCACATTGATGAGTCAACAAAAAGACTCCAACTGCGGTACAGGTCCTTACGCGACAGCCATAAAGGAATGCAACGAACACCACAAGTAACACACCACCACTGACCTCTAAAAAAGGGGGGGGGAAGGGGAAGGAATGTAACACAAGCAAGGAAAAAACTCGTGCTTGTGATGCAGTAGACAATGCGTGAGAAGCGACTCTGGGGGGAGGGAACGGAAAGGGTGGGGAATGCTAAGAGACAAACAACAGTATATTACAACCGTTTTCTCAACCAATAAAGGCAATGGCACTCACAACGACGATTGGCTGAAACAACCTGAAGTCTATTCGTCGCTGCAGCTTACTCCTTGAGGCCCCGGGCTAACATAGGATGCTGTCCAGAGAAGAAGACGACCGATCTCCTGTCCGGTTTGGGCCGTCCGTAGAAACCAATGGATTCACAGCGGTGGCTCGTGGCTTTGCAGCCCTCGTACACTGTTCGACCGGAGGGACCGCTGCCAGCATATCCACCAGCTGATGGCGTTGCGCAGTCCCTCCCGCTGTGTGGCCTAATCGTGGCTCTCGATGTGTGTGACCACTCTGGCCCACTTCCCTTCTTCTCCTTGAGGGGCAACCGTCCAGGGCGTCCACGGGAAACACTGCTTTTACCAGTGGTAAGCCGGCACGGTTCCATTTCGTAGCCTGCTTCGTTTGTGAGTTGTTCATGCTTGCAGTGGTAGTGCAACACATTGGCATAAGGGACGATATCAGCTCGAGCGTCACACCAGCAAGCGCGCAGGCGGCATGGCGGCCCAGTAACAGTCTTCCACATGGTCTTCGAACGGGGGGCCTCGCTGAGCGGCGCGAGAACGAGGCGATCAAAACCATTCGTTAACTCCTTCCTAGGTAGTACACTACTCTTGCTGTTCGCTGTGGTTCGTCCCGTTTCTTCCATTCGATGCTCCCCACTGGCTGGGCTTTTGTCTCTTCTTGCCTCCGTGTTGGAGAGCATGGAATGAGACGCCGATGAGCCACCTTCCACTGGACTTAACAGCAATCCTGGAAAGAAGGTGGCACTTTGTCGCTTGCGCTCTGCATAAGGGGGCATCGGCCGGAGACAACTCAGAGGTGCTGCTACGGGGGCGACAGAACCGTTTCTTGAGGCGTCCTTACCGCGCAGTGGGGGACGAAAGAAACCAAACCCTCCGTCTCTGTTGCCCGCTCCCGTTTCGATTTCCTCTTGCTTCTCTTCTCCTTCTGTCCCCTGCTCCCGTTCTCCATCTTCATCTCGATCTTCCTCTTCTTGTGGTCCCTGTGTCCCATTGTCACTCTTACTCTTGTCAGCACTGTCACATTCCTCCTGGTGTGATAAATCCGTTGCTTCCCCTCCGCATGTATCACACGACGCATCGCGGTAGCGCCGTGCAACCTCTAGCATCTCGTCGGTGGTTTTTGCCTCTTGATAAGCCCTCTCCCGTTCCTCCCGCAGCTCATCTACATAACGAGCACACCGCGGCTTCAGTATAGCCTCCACTTCTTGCACAAGGTCGGTTGGAAAAGGTGGGCGGCCGGCTAGGTCATGGCACAGCATTTCATTGCGAAGCAACGCGCGCGCGTGGCCGGCCGGATCCTCGGCCTTATCTGGCACCGCTTCCACTGGCTTCAATTCTTTGAGTCGGGCGAAGGTATTCATGTCATACGGCCCATCAAACATAACTACGGCAAGTTGCCTGTTAACACGTAGAACGTCAATCAGCTGTTGCAAGAATCCGCCAGTAAGGTAATTGCAATCCAGGTTGAGCTGGCGGAGGCGAGTGTTCACACGAAGGCCACGAAGCAGCGGCTCCACATCATCATCGTAGAGCTCATTGTTGTACAGCGACAGGGCGCGAAGGGGTGGGTCCGTCTCAAGGAACTCTGCAAGTCGCTCGCAACCCACCCGACCAGCGCGGTTCCCAGCAAAGTTCAGAGACAACAGGTTAGGAGGAAGAAAACCACCGGGGAAACCATTGTCATCATGCGCGCCGTTATGTGGGGCTTTCCCGAGGAGCGCCTCAATAGAGACGTGTGTGAGGGCGTTGTAGGAAATGTTAAGCGAACGCAAACCCGGGCTATTGGCAAGCGTCTGCAGTACCGCTTCGTGCCCAGAGATAAGTCCCGCATCGCCCATATAATGATTGGGAATGTGGACCTCTTCTAATGGCTTTGCAGTGGTATCGGTAAGGAAGCTTGGGGGAAGGAAACGCAAACTTCCCCTGTACACACCACTCCCCAGCAGCGTGCACGACCCCTTGCTAACCGGTCGACATTTTGTTTCTTCCCATTGCGTTGGTGTGCCACTGTTCGCTACGGTTGGAAGGGACCCTTGAAATTTTGCCGCTCCCTGTGAAGACCGTAGCTCAGAGCAGGATTGAAGCTTTCTCAAAGTAGCAAGTAGCTCCTCATAATTTGTGCATACAAACACATGCTCTTCACCTACCTTGCCCAGTAATTCACGGCTCTGTCCAATACCCATCTTCCACTAAAACCTCGCTGAATGTTGATGTGAGCGTGTGTGCTACGTTGGGATAAAGAGACTGTGAACTAATTGAATTTTCTTCCTGTTTCTCCTCACAGGCACCTTACAGTGTCTTTGTGGGAAAGAATTCTCTCTGGCTCCTTCACAGCTTCCCTCCACTTGGCGGGTGGTTGATAAGCCGAAGTATGTTTGTTGGTCACCGTGACCAACTTGTACTACCTTAATCACCCGCGAGACGAAAACACGCCAAAAAATATATGTAATTCACGTGTGTGCAGGCTTTTTTCCCCTTGCCGTCGCCGACAGCGTCAGTCACTGCCCGACACTCTGTGAGACAGAGAAAATAAACGTGAAAACAGAAACGGAAAGAAAGAAGCGAAGGTAACAATATATACATGTATATATATATATACACTTACATAATGGGGGGGGGGGGGAGACATGGTAACAACAACTGTACAACCCCCGACAGTCACTCAAGAGCAAGAATACATTGACACACGCTTGCTCACAGTCACACATCACTGATGGAAGAATAGGAGGAAAGGAGTGTAGGAGAAACAACTCGTGGCGACATCTCGTCCCCGCCGACGTCTCACCCCTGGTAAAGATATCTTCTTCGGTAAACGACTCCTTTTCCACTTGCGCATGTGGGCATACGTTGGGAGGGGCCGTGCAGGGGAAGGGGTCATAGGATCAACGTATTTACATTGTTTGTGTATGTGTTAAGTTTCATTTTCCTCTCCCACTTACTTATCCCTTTCATTATTCAGCTCTTCTCACATTCTGCCGATATTCTACACATGCATGTAAAGAGCACAAAACAACGATCCTTTCCACCCTCAGGGGTTCCCTTCTCACCCCTTTTAGTCGACCATATTGTACAGTGTCGGCACTACGCTCTGCAATCCCCCCGCGACGGTGTGTTAATCGCTGAAGGTTCCGCCGTAAGCATGCACGCCGTCACTGTGGAATCGCACGGAATGGATGAGCTGCTGCTGCATCGCAGAACGGTGACCCCCTGGGGTTCGAGAGGGTTAAGTTGTTTGTGAGTCTTCCGTTGCTTCAACAAACTGGTTAAAAATTTGGCTACCCGACACCGCCCAAGTTCTGCAGCAAGAACCAAGGGCGTCCGACCCATTCCATCATAAACATTGAGGTAGTCCCATACTGTCTCCACATGGTTCTCGCGACAACCCTCGTCCCGCAGCACGCAAGTGACCTTGCTGTAGTGTGTGCCGCGGTGGTGTGTCAAAATTCGCTGCGTGATAGGAACTACACGAGGGTCCTCCACTGTGGTCGAGGCGCCCCGGAGTGTGCAAGGCGCATATACGTTCACATTCCTTAAAAGCGCCCGAAGACAAGCTTCACTGTCTGCTGTTACCGCATAATGCAGGGGCAGGGAACCACGTGCATCGAGGAAGAAGGCACAGTTACCCGTATCGTGGTTGAGGAGCTCTGTTACAGCGTCTGCGAACCCGGAGGCGCAGGCATCGTGTATGGGCAAGCGACCCATTGCATCCACCTGAAGCACCAGTGTCTGCGCGAGGGTGCAGCTCAACACATCGCGAATGTGAGGCAGCAGCTCCTGTTGTACCACAGGGTCGCTGTGACTACACAAGTGGTGAAGTGCCGTACGAACTTGCTTGTCGGTGCAAAGCAAGTGGTGAATACCCACCGTGAGGACAGGTGACTGGTTCCCTTCGCTGTCCAGGGAACTAACGCTGTATTCACAGCAACTGTTGGCGGCACCAGCGGTAGTTCCGGTTGTGCCGGCCAGGTTGATATTCACCCCCTCACTCATCGCATTCTGGCCCGCGTTGAAGACCTCGTCATCTACATCGGAGGTCGCGGAGACGCTACTCGCGTCACGTTCGGCCGATTTCTGTTGTTTCTGCTGATTCGCTCGCGCCGAACTTTGCGTCCGAGCCCCTGCCTTGCCCTGCCGCCCCCCACGGCGATTTCGTGGCGTGTTAACGCTCTTTTTGGGGCGGTCGCCTAGTCGCTGCTGTGAAGAAATGCTATGACGCGACCGCGACTGCATGGAGAGATTCAACACACTAACAGGATGGTTGTGGTTAGGTGGTGTGTGAGAGCTGACTGTTGTGTTGTTACTGTTATCATGGTTTCCAAAACGACCGCGGCTGCGCCGCGCAGTGTACGCCCCAAGCCGTCTTCCACTTCTGCTGTCCTGTCTTTGGTGTAGGAGTAAATCCACCATATCGGCCCTACCCCGTCGTGCCGCGATAATCAAGGGCGTCTCCAGTGTGTGCCCACTCTGAACCTCTACAGTAGCCTTGAAGCTCAGCAACTCTCGTACCATGTCAACAGCGACGGGAAGAGTGGACTGTGTAGCGAGGAAGAGCGGAGTTTGCTCTATGTCGTCCACCTCATTGGGATCCGCGTAGTATTCCAGTAAAACCTGGAGCATCGGCAGCATCCCCTGCGCCACAGTGCGGTGCAAGAGTGTTCCCCCGCTTGGCATCCCACTGGCATGCCGGACGCAAGCAACACCAAGGTTCAACAGTAGCCGCGCTGCCTCTACGTCGTGTGTTTCGCGGACAGCCATCTCAAGCGCTGTGAAACCTAACGCGGTATCTCGTGCTTCCACGTCAAGGGAGTGTGCCACGGTGTCGCCGGCGACTGGTTCACTGGAAGCTGCAGGTTGCCGATACCTTCGACGGAAACCGGATCCCGTGCGGTGCTGCCTGCGTTTGGTCGCCGGTCCTTGGCTGTGTGGGGACAGCACGCTGGTATCCGCGTTCGACACCACAGCTGCGCTCTCTGAATGGTGCAGCAGTATTTCCACAACATCTAACTGCCGTGCCAGCACCGCGAGATGCAAAGCCGTTCGACCCGCATGATCTGTCTTCGAAGGTTGAGCGGCATTTAGACTGTAACTGCCTGCGCCAGCATTACTGTTGCCACTCGTACTGTTGAGAAGTAACCTCACAACAGAGGTATTGCCGTACATGGCAGCGTAGTGAAGTGGTGTGCGACCGCAGCAATCCTGTACATTGATATCATACCTCTTCTCCGGGTTCACATTGATATGCGAAAGAAGCAGCTCCATTACGCTCGGGTGGAGTGCTATGGCGCCGTAGTGCAGCGCACAGGCCCCTTGCGCGTCTTGCACCATGGGGTCTACCCTATAATCTACAATAAACCGCCGAATTAACTCCGGATGATGAGCCACAATGGCATGCATAAGTGGCGTCATCCGCCCGACTTGCTGTACGGTCGGAAGTAGTTGATCAGAGCGAGAATTTCCCAATTGTCTAGACGGTGTCGATTGATTTGTCTGTGTCGTGGAGGCTGCTGCAGCCGGGGACGCTGCAGACAAGCCAACATCATCCCTAGACGTTCCGGGGGATGTCGGCAAGCTAGGCACGAGAGAACCCTTCTTGAAGTCCGGCAACAACCAAGGGGAAGAGGTAGCCCCCACTTCATACTGATGAGTGACCATCGTGGTACGCTTATTCTCTGCGGAGCGCCGTATCAACCTGTTAGAGTCTATAGGAGCCAAGTTACCATGTACATTAGCCTCGCGATCACACAGCGTTTGTATCAGTTCCCATGTAGAACAGTTCCCAGGTAGAAAGTGCCACCATGCATCGGCGTCCCTTGGAACACCTGGGCAGTCCGTATCGGCAGCATTCCCCGCAGCGGTGGACGGCTTTGGATGCCTTGATGCACTTCCTGCCGTAGATGTTGTTTGAGGTGCTAAGATATAATTCTTTACTGCTGGTCCGGGAAGCGAAGCGAGACGCACCGCATCCAGTGGACGCACCGCGTCGCGAATACCGTGCTCACCATTGCACCCTTGTCCATAGCAAATCAGTGAAACGAGCGCCGACTCCCCCAATGCATTTTCCGCGTCGATGGAGAGCCCACGTGCCAGTAGTAGGTCTAGTACAACCGGGTGCGCCACCGCGTAGTGTATGAGCGTGTAGCGACCATCCATAGAAACATGCCACAGGTCATCACCGGCATCGAGAAGAATTTCTACAAGTTCTTTATCGCCCTGCGAACAAGCACGTGCAAGCAGCGTTTGATTGGCGTTCACCAAACGGTGAAACGTGCATGGCGCGCCATAGTACAGGAGCAACTCAACTGCTGCTGCATCCTTGCGTCTCAGGGCGATGTCCATAGCTGTCCATCCATTCACTGAGGACCGTGCATTGAAGTCAATTAATACCCCGTCGAGATGCGGGTTCACATCGGACAGGATACCTAGTTGTTGTATAAAAGGAAGTTCAACCGGCAACCTAGACGCTTTTCTGGCACCACGTTTGCTTGTTACAGGCGACAAACTTCTTCCCCAATTATTTGGGGGATACGCAGATGACGATGCTGTGTTCGATTTCCCAAGGCTACCACCGCTGCACTGAGCAGCCATTCCTAGCAGCGCGGGGTCCATTCGACACACCCGCCTAATAAAGGAAACAGGAAGGGGTCGTGGTTCTCCCACGAGGGCAAGCACTTGCAACAGCAGCGGCAGCTGACCCATTTGAAGAATCAAATGTAATATCGTACCCTCCTCAACTGTATCTGATGTTTCGTCCCTGTCCCGCATCGGCACCCGTTGTGAGACATCCGCCCCCCGTTCCACAAGCCACTTCATGGTGGCCACACATTCCGCATTACAGAGGCCGCGAAGTAGTAGCGCAATGAGCGGCGGTACGGGGGTTTGATGGAAGGGAACGGGCTCAGGTGCTGACGGATCCGCACCGTTGCACACTACCTTGTCGGCCTCCGAAATGTCGTTTTGTAGACAGGCTCGCATCAATTGACTGTTCCATGTGTTATTTGGGTCCTCTACCATACGTGGCCTAGGTCTGGGTGGCATCTTGCTATATATATATGTATATGTATATATATATATATATCTACTTACCTGTCAATGTTTCTGGTAATGGGTATACTGCTTTCAACAGTATCAATCCCCTCTTCTTTGTTTCTTTTTTTTTTCTTGTTGCGATCTATCTACTCCGTTATTCTCTCTTTCCCCCCTTATTCTCCTTCTCCCAAGCTTCTGTCTCCTCACCAGTTTCTGACTGTGTCTCCGAACACGTCTTGTCAGACTGTAAGGGTTTGTTTGCCTGAGGAAGAGAGGGAGAAGCTAAATTCGTTTCCAGTGGTAGTAACAGCTCCAGCAGCACGGAGATGAGAACACTTTACGATGCTCCACCTTTTGAATTTTATAGTGCGTCTCAGCACGCGCTGTGCAATGCCCTACTGACGCCCACAGTGTCGAAGACCTGAGGGGGAATACTCGTTTCCTCACCAATCCCTTTCAGGACTCTGTTGTGTACACTCGTGCAATACATGTATGCGTACGTGGACAATGAGAGATGGGTGAAAAGGAAAGGGGAAGAAAAAGTTGTGGGCGCAGCAGCCAAGAACGGGGAGCGATACGAAAGTAGAAGAAAAAACAGACCCATGCGTAGCCAGTAGCGTAACTGCATACCTCTGTAAGCTCACCTGCCCTAGCAAAAGGATCGGACATAGGCACGTATGCAGAGTGCTTACTTGTGTGCTGTCCAGTACTTTAATTGGTGCCGTGCACATTTTACACCCCTCCTCCGCAAAAAAAAAAGGAAAGCGTTGGTAAGTTCGCACTGTCACTGGCACTGAAAATAATAGTGGTGTACGGGGAGGAAAGTAAGAAGGGACAGAGGTGAAGACTAAAGCGAAGCTGAATGAAGGGTTAGCCGACATTTGAGACGTTTCTCCTCCAACCGCATTGAAGGCACCAAGTAAGTATACATAAATATATATGTATAAAAATAAATATGGTTTAACCCCACTGTACGTGCATACCGTTTGAACTCATACCTAATACTCAAGGCGTCCCCGGGAGTGGAGTGCAGAAACTTCTATCTTAGCTATTGAGGGGGGTCCAGCTGTAATCTGAGAGCATCGCGAGCCTTGTACAGCTCCGCCAACTGCTTGTCAGCAGCTGGATCACCTGTCGATCGATACTCGGGTGCGTATGGATTCGGTGCATCAAGCCCCGCCCCTCCCGCGCTAATTCCAGAGGTAACCCCGTAGCCGTTCCCATTATTGTCATTAATGGCACCGCTGCTTGAACCACCAGTCCAGCCATTCCGGAGTGCCGACCCGCCGAGAGGGACCATGGTGGATGGTTGACCCAACCTGTTATTTGGTGTGCTCTGCTGCGACAGTGTGGCAGGGACGGAGTGGTGCAACCGGCCGCACTCCGTGTCACTAGAAGCCCTCGTGTGGGTGGGCGCACTTCCCAAGCCACCGGTGTGAAGAAGACCGCCACGTAACTGCATGCCGCCATCACAACCCCACGATCGTCTCGAAGACAGTCCCTCCCGCAACGGTGGTAAGTCCGGCATCGACGCCGAGGCTGGTTTCTGTTCACCTAGTTGCTGTTTCGACTGCATTTGCTCCTGTAAGAAGTTGAGACGAGGCTTAAAACATGTTGGCCGCCCTGGCGACGCT
This sequence comes from Trypanosoma brucei gambiense DAL972, assembly GCF_000210295.1. Lineage (NCBI taxonomy): Eukaryota > Euglenozoa > Kinetoplastea > Trypanosomatida > Trypanosomatidae > Trypanosoma > Trypanosoma brucei. The sequence continues at coordinate 2,134,682 of NC_026740.1, forward strand.
GCCGCAGCCGTTGGTGGTGCGTTTTCTGTCGGGGGCGGTATTGTTGCTGTCGTCACCGCCGCCGTTGTAGTGGGATTGACCTGTGGGGTGGCAATGTTGTTGCTCATTGTTGTGGTATTGCTAGCAATGCTAACACCGTTACTGCTACCACTGCTGTCAGCATTCTTATAGCCCCCTGCTTTGACGGCCATGATAAGCTGCTTCTGCCTAATTTGAAGCCAATCCTCAAAGTCTTTTGTCAGTTGCTCTTGAGCGCGCTTCATGAAGAGATGCATGGCATCAATAGACTCCTTCTGCTGCCGCAATGAGGCTGCAAGATCATTATATGACGTTTTATGTGCTGCCAATTCCTCCAACGCGTTACGCTCCGCCTCGTCCACTTCCTCCACTCCCTGCAAAACTCTTTCCGCACGCAGCCGCTGGATGCAGCCCTTCAGTTTCCGGATCTGGTCGACTACTTCATTCAACTGTCGTGCTGTAGTCTTACACGTCTCGTAGCGACCCTTAAGTTCCTGCTTGTTGGACTCCATTTGTGCACACTGGCGATAGGAGCGACTGAATGCTTCGAAAGCGGTGGCGCGGTCCTGAAGCAACTCCGCGTCCGTAAGGGAAGAAAGATCATATACCTCGTTAAGCTGTTGTTGTTTCTCGAAGAACTCATCCACCGCTGTGACTTCGGCTGGTGCGAGGCGCTCACAGGCCATGCGACGAAGCGCCTGTGGTGAGTCCTGACCGTCATATCTGATACTGCCGGCGTTGCTTGAGTGACCCGCCTCAACCACGTTCATACCGTGGGGCTGCTGAGCAGCAGCGGCGCTAGCGTACATGTGAGCTCCATTTGATGGGTGGCCCAGGGGCTTCTGAAACGGTGCTGCATGGCCCCCCTCTACTGACCCTCCGGTTCCGGGTGCAGTCTTAGTGCGACTTGCGTAGTTACTACTTTCACCATCGTCTGCTCCCGTCTGGGTTTCAGCATTATACTTTGCCCTGTGCACCTTCTGCAGCGCGTCGAAGAGCATGTTCATTTCATTTTCCTTCTGCTTCACACAAAGTTCAAGAGCGTCCACACGGGAACGGTACATATCAAGCTGTTGTTGTTGCTGTTCACTGAGTCCTCCACTGCTACCTGCGCCACAGCCGCCAACCCTGACACCCCCACCCCCTTCCGCCAACATGCGTTTCAACACATCAAAACAATAATAAATGCGGGCCAAATCGCCGTCGAATCCCTCAAGTTTTGCATTCCCATCTGTGGCGGCGATGAACCGTTTCACCATTTCTTCACATCGCAGCTTTTCATCATCACTCAGGTCACGGTCAGGTGCGCCCCCACCGTCTTTGGTATAGAAGGCTAACCGGTCACGCATCTGCTGCAGTTCCGCCTTCAGTTTGCGCACCAAGACGTGTGGGTCCACTTCTTCATTGACATGCGCATCTTGCTTGATGAGAGCTACGCGCTGTGCAAAACGGCATGTGCTAATCGTCTCGGGTAGTTGATCCACAGCGGGATGGGCGGTGGCCAACATACTAGTTTTGCAGTTTGGTCCTAATGAATCCCGTAACACCATCGTCATGAAGGAGTTACGGAAGGGAACGTGCTCACGTCGACCATTGGCCTGCTCACTAAGCGCCATAATGACCTGCTCGAGGTAGTGCAACGAAAGGTTAATATATTTGGCTTCTGTGAGCACTGTCCCGCTAACGCCCGTTTTCGCCACCCGTTCACTACCGGCCAAATCTACGAAGTGAAGCTTGGAGCGGCGCACTACCGACGCTCCATGTGGTCTTGCTTCCAGGTAGATGGTAAAAACGCAGTGCGAGCGGGACGACGTTTTGTTCATGGGCGTCTCACAGTAAAGCCGATTTGTATCGCCGAGGAACAACAGGTTCAGCGCGTCTTTTGGGGTTGCGGCGGAGTGCTGCGCTAAACCACGGAGTGCCACCTCATCGCTATCACTTCCGCCATCGTGAATAGTCACCACAGGGAGGTCCTCCAACTTTCGCGCGTCGTGGCCGCGATTGAGGAGGTCTTGTCCCTTATCATTGTATATCTGCAGGTAAGAGATGGCTACGCTGTACGTCCCCTCCTGTTGCTGCCGCCGCGCAATTTCCTCATATAACAGGGCCAGCGCACGCGGGATGATACCTCGGTCCTCGTAACTCTCCGCGCCACCCGTAATGCTATGCGTTTTGCCACTACCCGTTTGACCGTAGGCAAAAACGGTGCTGTTGTAGCCATCGAGTGCGGCTAACACGCAGTCTTTTGCCACGGTGTTGAACACATCCGCCTGCGTAGCATTGGGCTCAAAGGCGCGGCGGAATGTGAAGGTAAAATCCTCTCGAGTGTTGTTTACCACATCTGCGTCTGTCCGCCGGTCCACGTGGAAGCGGACGGTGGAGTGTTCAAAGGTATGCTCCACGGAGTAGTTTTGCGTGTCATCAGCACCCCGTACAGAACCAACACCGTTAAGGGGACGCGGAAGACCCTTCGCGGCCGGACGGATGCGGAGGAACACGCGAATACCCTCCGACTTCCCCATTACGAATCAAAGAAAGATAATGGGGATTAGCGGTAGGGTTTTCTTTTGTTTTTTTTTCTTTTCCGACACTGAGCGAGTAGACTAGAGAGGGCGAGGGAAAGAGAGGTAGCGGGGAAAAACTCTTAGCGCTAGGCTGTGCGCAGCGGACCCTGCCAATATACACAAAAATATGTAAGAAATACTTCCTAGGTTCACTATCGCGTTTCGCTTTGTTTCTAGTATCCTGTACGACTACTAAATACACGCGTATGTTTATGTGTGTTGTTATGTCACAAAAGGAAGAGAACGGGGAAAAGAAAAGCAGACAAAGAGCGCATTTAAATAAATAAATATATCTCTTTATTCGCTAGCAAATGATAAGATATTGCACTGGTACATGCAGACGCAGCCCACAGACCATTACCGCCATCAAGTGCTCAAAACACACATGTAGTCGCACAATCACTTCACCTCTTTAAAGGAGACGCCACCTCAGTAACTTCCTTCTTCGCAGCTTCCTCCTCATCATCATCATCATTCATCATTCATTTGCTGCTGCACCCACTTCACCTCTACCAACAGGTTAAGTCATTTATTTCATATATTATTAGTTCCCCTAATGCACACAGGTACACAAAAGCTCATTGAGTGTTTCCTTCTTTTCCCTTGACGCCACGGTACCCGCCATTTATGTCCACCAGCATCACGTGGGAGTCGAGGGTAAAATAATTATTGACGCCCAGTACGAAATAATGAATGTGAACGTGTTTTCGAGTTTAAACATTTGGCCCTACAACGGTTAGTAAGATAAACATTTTTCTTCCTAAAGGAAAAAAACCAAAATACAAAACAATAAGGTACAAGGAGGAAGCATAGTGATTACCAGTTAAGGCCACGGCAATATTACTTTGACTTCCGGTTATTACGCAGTAATCGCTTTCTTCTTTTTCACCATTCATGTGTGTCTGTGGTCCCGACGCAAAAAGAAAAAAAAGTAGAGTATATTCATAGCAAAGCAGGTAGAGATGCGAGAAATTAAACAATACCGTGCGGTATAATAAGAATCGTGAGCAACGGTAAAAGAAAAAAAACACAAAGGCGAAAAATAGACGACGACGACGACGACAAAATGATGGGCCATGATAGGAATAGGGTTAAGCAAAAACAACAACAACGACAGTGACATCTCGCCTGAAAGAGTAGAAGTATCCGCGCAGCATTTATTCTAATCGCACCAAACACAGGAAAGAAAAACTAGCGGGTGGTGCGGATGTCCACAGAGAACAACACCAATTTCAACTAAATGCAGACGTAGAAGAAATCTCACATGCTTCCTACCCTATAACAAGTTTTAGGTATTTTTGTGCAGGGTCTCACACCCTCACCCCTCAACCACGTTCATTTTTCGCTTGACAATGTACCACATCTATGTGTTTTTCGTGGCGAAAAAAAAGAAAAGAGAAAAAAAAAAGGATCACAAACCCGGAGAAATATTTCCCATGAACGGCCAAATAACAGTTGAGACATGCAAACCCGCGGCAGTTGCAAGGCCCATTAAGACTTCAGGAAGCTTCGTTGGATACTCTCAAGCATTTTCATTTGCTCAATCGTACTCGAGATGACATCTTCTAACATCTCCCCGCTGTCGCACAGCTCCTCTAGAGGTTGGGTTTGTGGGTCACTTCCTTCATGCTTGTCAGAAGCGGCCGCAGCAATTAATGGCGTGGCCGGTGGCGTCTTTCCGGTGCTGCGCAATGAGGTTTGAGTAGCGTTAAGTGGGGTTTGGGCGCTTATGCTTCCCACCACCCGCAGGGCTCCGGATTCACTTACGCTACGCTGACTTTCCGCCGCCGGTGCAGCAGTGAAGGGTGAAGGCGCTGGGCGTCTCGGGCGCATCGGAGAGCCCGTAAGAGTACCCAACCGTGAGAGTGGCGTTGGACTTTGCGAAACAGACCGTTGTTGCTGTTGCTGTTGCTGTTGTTGTTGTTGCACCTCGGGTTTCTGTTGAAAAAGTTGCAATCCCTTCAGATTTTCTAGTACCTGCTGTTGCTGTAGTACTTGTAACTGCTCCAGCTGCTGAAGTGCTTCCGGTAAAGGCAACTCTTGCTGCGGCGGCTCAATTTCTTGTGACTGTGTTTGCTCCTTACCATGTCCTTCAAGCGAAGCAGATCCACCACTTGGGTTGCCGCTGTTCTCTTCTGTTTCCTCCTCGGTTACCTTCTGCGTGTTACTTTCGTCGTGATCCATGTAAATGGGCATCGACGGATGTAGGAAGGAAAGTGGCACATCATCGCGCAGCATCACACTACCAAGATATAAAACTTGCTGCGCAGCGCTCACTCCCAGCTGCTTCTCCACCTGCATTTTGATGTAACGCACAGTGTAATGACCGAGATTTGCACTCGGTACTGCCACTTGGAGCGATACTGAGTTAATTTGATCACTGCTAGTCTTGGATTCATTCACTACTTCTTTCTTTCCCGCGTCAGCACGGTCAACGCCGTTCTCCCCACTGGTTGTGCCTTCACCCGCAACCACCTTTGGCTTATCACTTTTTCCGGTGATGGTAAAGGTCGTCGTTTCCACTGCCACATCCAATGAGTCCGTTGAAACAGAAGGAACCTTGGATGGGGATGTTATTCCCTCATCCTCGCTTACATCCACCATCGGCGCCGCTACCTCTACCCACGTCAGTGCAGGAGAGGGAACATGCACTCTGTACGTCTTGATAAAGTTGCATATCTCATCATTCAGTGTTCCGCGCCGGGAGGAGGACGTTCGGGTGCGCTCTCTGCTTCGCGTTGCTGCTTCTATGGTTGCGACATCCAAATCAGCCCTGGGCTTCCTTGAACGGCGCACTGGATCGCGCGTTTCATAACTTTTCGTGGTATCCTTCACCTCATGGTGCCGAGGCACGGCGGCGCAGGACTCGGAGGCTGTAAGTTTTTTTCTATGATTCCCTGAAGTGGACCTGTGCTTTGCGCTAGTGGCACGCCTGGCCGAAGCCATCTTTTCTGCAGCAGCGTTGTAGAGCACCTTTAATGCGTCATTCAGTGCTTGTTTCTCCTTTCCACGTTCTCGCCCACTCTGTTTGTCGGCAGAGTGCACTCGTTCTCTATGCCGTCGCTTTTGCGAGTGATGACGCTGCTGTTGCTGTTCCATCAGGCGGCGCTGCTGGCGATGACTGTTATAATAACCAGACTCCACTTCAGCAGTAGTGGACGACCGAAGCGGCGATGGGGCGAGCACCTCTCCCAAGGCGAAACGCCGCTTTAATGCATTCCTCTCGCGATTTCCAACATCAGAAGGGCTGCCACAACTGGCAGGCCAACCGTCCATCGTTCCGTATGGGCTTCCGCTGATGTAGCTAACATCGTTGTCCAAGCAAATTGCAACGTCGTTGTTGTCATTGCCCGCCGTGACATGTAAATTGCCGCTGCCATCACTGTTAGTCTCTCTGTTGGTACCGCTATCGTGATTTTTTACCAGCCCCTTGTTGTTCTCTATGACACTAGGGGTTTCATCACTGCACACTACCATGTTGGTGCTGTCGACATTACCGTCCCCAATGTTATTCTCCCCATCGGTATTCATATGGCAACCAGTGACACTCGTGTCACATTCACGTGAATCATCGCGGCGGTGAACCACACGGCGAACGAGAGGAGGTGCGGAAGGCGGTGGCGAGCGATTAACTTCCGCACCGGACAATAACCCGTTTACAGGAGGGCAGCGCCAGGGTGGTTTCCCAGCCTGCAACACCGAACGTACACGAAGACTCAAATGCTTCAAATCAACATCCGAACATCGATTTTCGGAACCGTCGCTTCCCAACGTCGGCGAATGCTCGCTGGAATGCGGGATCGATGAAACGAAGAGAGAGGGCGACGTCAGAGGGATCAAAGGGGGTTCCGCACCGACATGCATTCGGTATGGTACGTATCTATGTACTTATATCAACACTGTCGCCTAAATAAGTGATATATATATATATATGTGTGTGTGTGTGTGTGTGTATACGTTTGCGCTTATGCGCCTGTGAGCGTCACTTCTAATCTATTTAGGGGCTATAAGAGTAGAGAGACGGTAAAATGCAGCTGTCCTGGGTGAGTGAAAGGGAGAAAGCAATCAGATAATAATATTTTCTTTTATTGTGAGGAGAAAAAAAAACCCGCAACATCCGGCCGGATTGCCGCTTGCGCTGCCATGCTTTAGTGTTTCCTTCCTCTTCCACTTGACGAGATCGTCCCCCTAGTCTGATACGCAAACTCGACTTTCCCATCTCTTCATCTCTACATGCCAACCTCACGTCAAGTCCGTACACGTATATCGGAAAAACGCGTTGAGTTCCCTCTCCCTCTCCCAATCCAATGCCGGTATAGGCGCAACAGGGGTGTTGAAGGCAAACGACGGCTCCATGCCACATGTCAACGTGAAGAAGATCCCAGAAAAGCACATGTATACAAGCACCTCATTGTTTTTTAAAAAGCGCCGCCACTCCCCCCCCCAAAGAAAATGAATAAATTAGCACGGAAACTACGTTGTTTCAATCGTCTGCGACACCAGAAAATTATATTTCGACGCCAGCGTACTCCAACAGCGGCTGCCGATCACATCACCATCGGACCACGAGGAGCACAGCTGCTTCAACCACGACAAAAGCAACAGACCAATCATGCAGACGGCGTCTCGATCCTCTTTCCTCAAGTCCATAACATCAGCGGAAACGGCTGTGGTCGATATTCGGGCCTGCACATGCAGGTGTGCGGTATGGTCAGTACCCATCGGTAGAATTCCTTCCGTCCCCTCCACTCCGGGGGGTTTCTCTTCATTTTTGTCAGCGTCCAATGCTTTAACCACCTGCAGTGATCCATATTGCCGAACCGTGTTGAGCGCCACAAGCAACGTGGCTTCAATAAGTGTGGGCATGATTTTCTCTACAGCACGGTTAAGTGTACGCACACTATGGCTGGCGGCTGTAGGCGTTATAACCGCTGTGTTGGGTAATGGCATTAATGGCAGCGGTCCACGTGCCGAAGTGTTTGCAAGTACGGAAGCGGGAGGCACAAGTGAAGGGTCCGCACTCGTTCCCCTACTGTTATTCCCACTGCCCGCTGGCTTATTTGCGCCCCCGCCTTGATGACCACCGTGTGATGCCACCATATTGGCCACATCTTCATCTAACAGCGGGTGTGCCCCACAGTTCCTTCCAATATCATTCAGCGTAAAAAGGTATGACAAGCACATGCAGCAGCGGGCGGCAGCGAGAAAAGCAGGGTTTCTACATGAATTTCCACCGCTACTGCAACTCCCTGTCCTCGCAGCGACCGTGGTGTTGGTATTGCCGTTCCCCCTTACTGCGTCGGCAGATGCGTAGGCTAGCCGTACGACTTCATCAAGGATAAAGCTCATCAAGTGCAGTGCGGCCTTTTGGTGCTCAACTGCGAATACCATGCGCTCCGCTATGCGTTCACCACTCAGCAACGACGCAGCTAACTTACCTATACGTTCCTCCAGTGTCATCCCACAACAGGTGGCAGAGGATCCAGCAGTCGATGATGACGAAGGGGGAGCCGTAGTCGTAGTAGTAGAAGTAGTCGCCACTCCTCCCAGTTCTTCCACAATGTGGTCCATTGAGAGCAGTTTCTCCCACTTCTCCACTTCCTCTTTCCCCAGCGCTACAAAGTAGGTGCCCTCGGATACGCACATCCGCGAGAGCCACAAGGCCGACGGTTGCGGACGCGCCGCGCCGACTGCAGAGGCGTTCGAACTCCGTCCACTACCGTCTGTGGGCTTACCTTTCGTTTCACGAGGCCCCCCGGTGCAGGCACCAAGGAGGCACTCTGGTCCACTCGATATCGGCGGCGGTGGGATCCATGCGTAGGCATCTTTCCCCCGCTCAATTTGAAACGGCTCCGTTCGCCATTTTAACAACGTATCGCCTTGTAACAACGAGTACAGTCGCCAGCGGTAGTACAACTGCTGTGGATCCTTCCACGTACCACGCAGAAAGGCAAAGTGATGGTTGTTCGCCTCCCGTCGCATAATTTCCTCCTCCGCCGTTGGGCCGCCTTGCACGATGTAAAATGCAACAAGATCGATGAAGGCTGCGACATCGACGGGAAGGTCGGACGGTACCTGCAGACACGGTGCGGAGGCTGCGATGACGTATTGCGGCTCGTCACCACTTCGGCCACTGTGATATGAACGGCCGCTATCGGAGTCACGGTAGCGGTGGTAACTGCCGTGATGATAATGCCGATTGTGGCTGCCCTTCGGACTAGTCGAGCGCTCCCGCTTAGCGCCGGCACTGTTGCTCCCACCCCTGCTACCACTGTAGCCGTAGCCGTAGCTGTGATCACTGTTTGGCATGGGCTGATGAGGGAAACTGCTATAATGTTTGTCCCACTGTAAAGGTAGCCAAATACGTGTGTGCCTGTAATGGGCTTGATAATTTCCTTGCGCCGCGGTGTTTCCAGAGCGCAACGCCTCCCAGGATCTTCGAACCGCGGTGGAGTGAACAACTAGGACTGGTCTAGTTGGTTCCCTTAACTGGCTCGTTAAGCTTGCAATAGAGTTTTATGGAGCGGTTAAACTTACAACCCTATCTGCAGTGAGCACTTATCGTTTCGATAGATTCACAGGTGCAAGCATTCCCGTAGTTCGTGTTCACAACCGGAAAAGAAGGGTAAATCAACAGGAAGAAAGAAACAGCAGTGACCTAACGAAGTGACGGCATCAGTAGCGTGTTACGAAGCGAAGCTACCGTGCTGGGACAGCCACAGACACGTGGTCACATATGTGTTAACAGATATTCAAACGCAAACACGGGAACACTCAATCCGTTTCACCCATGCGATCGGAACGGCAAATGCGGATGCCAACGGCGGCTGACGAATCAGAACGAAACCAACAGCAGCACTAAGAGCATTGACAACAAAGGCGCCCCCGCGCCTTCGGTAATGCAAAATCTGATAAGCATTGTGCCTTTTGTCATTGGATTCCACCAAGGCTCAAAAAAAAAAAAAAAAGCACCTCCCCCCCCTTCGCCCGAAATGCACTGAAGTAACCACAGGAGTGGCAAACACCCCTACAATCGAAGGCGGTCAATATCCTCCTGCTTGAACTCCACGCGGCAGCGAAGAACACGGCGTTTCTCATCCGGCGTAAGCTCGTTGCCACCGTATATGAACCCCCCGCCCTGAAACGCCTTCTGGTCCTGTTTCTGCTCCGCCTCGCGTGGGTGATCCAAAAGTAGCAGCGCTGTCATGTCCATCAATTGAATGAAAGGCTCCCGCAGCTGTTCCTCATGCGCTCGACCAGTAAAGAAGGTGCGGAATGTCCGCACCTCACGGTCCACCTGAAGTGCGCCATAGGCGCTGATGGACTTGCGGAGAAGCAACGAACGCGCCACCGATACGACACGCTTGACAAGGGCCAGTAGCAGCAAGTCGAAGGAGCGTGGGTCAAGATAGGTATCAAAGTGTGCTAAAGCAGCATCTGCTGCGGCGATGAACGCTTGCACCCATGGGTCGCTTAGTTCATATTGATAAAACACATCCTCTGTCATTTCGTAAGAGAGTGTGGCAAATGGTTCGATATGCCGCGCGAGGTGCGCCTGATAACACCGTTCCGCATAGTCCTCTAGCTTTTGTTGCATTCCTGTGGATAACTCACGGGCAGTGCCGTCCATATCATCAGCTTGTTCCGAGAAGCGTAGCACATCCTTTCCACTGAATTGCGAGCGCGAAAGCTGCCGCAACTCGTCTGCAAAGCGACGTATATATGTGATCGTACACTGTGTTGCCGCTGTCCAGCGCAGAATGCGAGTTGGGACAGTATACAGGTAGTTGTGCCCTTGCTGCTGCTGTGCCCGCTGTTGGTGCACTGTTTGAAGTTTTTGGAGCTGTGTGGTGTGGGGCAGTGTAGTATACCTGTTCAGAGTGGGGATTAGTTGGGACTGGACAAGTTCTCCGCAGGCAATGAAAACCGCCGAAATAATTTGCGTGGACTTTGTGTTCACAGCCCGATGCAAGGATATACGGAGAAAGTAGAAGACATCGTCTGGAAGTGTGATCGGCGCCAACTGTTGACTACTGGTGGAACTAAGAAAGTCTTCATCGATCACGGCAATCCCTGAGTTGTTCCCAGCACCACTTACGCTACTGCTCACAAGGGCACCAACCATACCACTGGCATCATTGCCACCGGTGTTGGCACTGCTTCCCGATGTTGTGGAATTATATATGGCCGCAGCCAATCCGGTCATCAAAGTTGCTGCTGCCTTGTTTGAGGTTGTGGATCCGTACCTCACCTGTTGCTTCGTGCTGTTATTGCCTGCAGTTACGGCAGCCGTAGTTGAAGGCATTGGGTGTTCGTGGCTGCTGGCATTAATGGCGTCTAACTGTATCTGCAGTACTTGGTGGAACGCGGCTTCAAAGTAATGCGTCTGAAGGGGAACAAAAATGGCAAGTATCTCTTGCACAGCAGTCATGAGAGGGTTATCCCGCGAGGACCACAGGGAGTCTGCCGATTGATTCATACCATCGTTTTGTTCTCGTGCTCCTCCCTCCTTCTCTCGCACCCGCTGAGTACACTCCTGCTGCTTGGACTGAGCAAAGGTCCAGTAAAGATGGTAGCAAGATACGAGATGGGACATCTCCTCCAATATTTGATCTGTACGACGCGGATCCAGTGTTGTACCGCGACTTTGAAGGGCACGGGGTTGACGCGGTGAGGTGACAGCACTCCTGCCACTGTTATCATTACTTTCCCCACGAGGTGACGGAGAGTTATTCGTACAGTCTACCGCCTGCAGTACCTCCTGTCGCTTCTTCAGGAAGTCTTTTAGCACAGGCACACATTGACTTGTTGACCGGCTGTGTAGCTCCGTCAGAAGCAAGAGAAGTCCAGCATCCCCAAACGTTTCGAGAACAAACTCCTCCTCATTTTCGAAGGTTGCTACCACCAAGTCAAGCCCCGCAGAGACCAACGCTAAATGGCTCATGCCCGCTTCATTTGGGTCATCGATCTTTCGCAGTTCACGCTCAACCATCTTATTAAGTGCGACAATGGTATGTTCGCACATCCACGAGCAGTACATGCAACAACACTCGTCGCGAAACCCGAGAAGCGTAAGCAGCCGCACAGTGTCCATTATTGTCTGCTTGTCGTTGACAACCTTTGCTGAGTAGAACCTCTTCATGAGTTTTTCGCGAACCGTCTGCCGGGCATTTACGATAATGCGATCCACCTCATCGTCAACCTCCCCGCGATTAGCGGTGACGTCGTTATCATTGTGTGCGGCTCTTCCACCGTATTCATCGAAACCACTGGAGCCCTTTTTCCAAGTACCCTTCTTCCTCATTTTTGCAGCTGCCTTTACCCGCGGTTCAGCCGCTGTTTCGTGGCCTCCAGCAGTCGATGAGGTGGAGGCGAGGACACCGCCCTCATCACCTATTCCCTGCGTTTGAAGCGTTTCCCCAACGGTTACTGCCGACACTGTCTCTTTTCTTTCTTCCATTTGTTCATCGGATGGTAATTTCACCGCCGGCTGCACTTCTTCCTCTTCCTCTTCTTCCTCCTCCACGCCGCTCACCACTTCCTCACCGTGTTCATCCTCTCCCTCCTCTTCACGTAGCAGAATGCGAGCTGACACACTGCGGCCACCCAATTTTCCGCTTGCCTCTTCGTACTTACGTATCAACTGCACAGCACTCTCCAATTCATCGCGATCGATCATGGTTTGCACCGCTATAACCGACCGTCTCATCTCCTGCAGGGAGTCCGCAACCATTCGCGCGGCCCGCACGCGGCTAAGAAGGAAGTCTAACTGCTTCACCCGTCTGGAACTTGACTCCGCCAAAGAGGCACTTATAGCGATGTGTCGTGCGAGCCCAGCCCCGCGATCGGCAAACTGCGGAAGCAGACCACACGAGACAGCTTTGATTTCCTCGATACTGGATGAGAGGCTTCCGCCATCGGCTATAACACTGCGTGCGATATCCTGTGCAATGTGCTGGCGTTGCTCTGTGAGTTTTGCTACGCGCCGGAGCAAAAACTCCACGCGGTCATCAAGCGAATTCCACACCTGCTGGCTTTGCTGTTGTGGATGGGATTGGGATTGATGTTGCTCCATCTGAAAAGACAGAACGACAACCAACCTTCTTTCACTGTACCCCCCCCCCCGTTTTAATCGGTGCTCCTCTGAGTTTCTTCTTATGCTCGTAGGGTAGTACACGTAGCCGGACGTCCCCCGGTTTTTCCCCTTCCTACTAAGTTAGTGACGCAAAGCGATTGAAGGCATGAAGGGTGGAGTGAGAAAAACCATAGGAGCAAATAAAAGAAAATGCAATGATGGAAATATATGCAACGGAGGGGCGAGCAAAAAAAGTCAACTGTGTGCGCCACGCTCATAGTGCAAAAACCACATGACACTCCTATATACGCATCCTTCTTCTCCATTACTTTTCTTCCTTTTGATAAGAATGGTCAGAGGGAGGCGGTACGCATCAGGTTTCGGAAGCGCGGAGCGTAAGTACACCCACCATCAAAGTACTAAAATATGGTACCTTCTGCGGCATATTGCCCGAAAAGAGTTCCGCACCCGCACCCGCACAGACGGGCGCACCCCGCTTTCCCTCTCCTTTTAGACAAATACCAGCTGGAAGGGGGAAAACGGTAATACGTTAAGTTGTGATGGTGCCATGCGGGGAGCGCTGAGCACACGCCTGCATGAGGGCTGCGAGCACGGAAGGAATCTGAATCTGACGGCACTTTTGCTGTTGGATGATGTCGGAGCCGATCGCGGGTGTTGTGCAGTTTGCCTCAGCACAGCTTACGAGAAAAGCCCAGAGCGGCTGTAACACCGCCTCATCAGATTGAAACAGACTCCGTGCGTGGTTCGTAGCTTGCTTTCCCTCCGTGCGCTGCCGTGTCAGCGATTCCTCACCTTTTGCCCTCCCATTGCGTCCATACGGTCGGCCCTGGTCACCCCCGCCATCAACATTGCCATCTTCATCACTGTCGTTATATTCTCCATCGTCTTGTTGCAATTCCGGGAACAGATCTTCGGTGTCTGCGTCTGCTCTCGATCCTGTCAGCTCACACCGGTCCCGTTTCTGCGCCCGGGATTTTTCAGAGGACCATGTGTCAGTCACTGGTGACGCATTTCCCAGCACAAAATCGTTACCACCACCGCTGCGTTGCTTATTCGTCCCGTCCCCACCGATACTGAAGCCACTTTTATTGCCTTTACGGGAAAGGTGTTGCTGTGCCCTCTGAACAAGTGCTAACGGAAGCGCTACAAGGGACACCGCCACGCCACTTGCACCTGCGCGACCTGTACGCCCCACACGATGGATATACCTCTGTACCGCCCCCTCTTCACCGTCACTTCGACTGGCATTATCACTGCTCAAAGCTTGAACTACGGAGGGCATATCGTAATTTATCACCAACATGACGTTTGGCACGTCCAGACCGCGGGCTAACAAGTCGGTTGTGATCAATACCCGCCGCCCCCCGCTTCGAAAAGCGTCGACGAGACGCTGCCGCTGCACCTGCGACTGCTCTGAGTGGACGACTGCCACGGAGCGCAGATTGTCAAAAGGCGATGAGGACTGGCCATGCCGAGGCAACCGCTGAGTCTTGTGTGCCTGAAGTGCTTTCGGTGTCTCACCAACGAGGGTTTCTAGTGGGAAGGTGTCCGCCAAATTCATGAGCCGTGAAGCCTCAGCACTCAACTCGTTACCTAGGGCATCGCACGTCCGTTTCTCATTGGCAAACACCACAATGGGTGGCGTGGCGTACACCAAGTAATTAACAAGACGGGAAAACTTTACAGGGTGTACCAATGGGTTCCTACGCCTCTCACTTACCTGTGGTCCCCCTTTCCCATTTTTCTTACCTTCCGTTGCCGGAGCTTTTCTTCCATCATCTCCTTTCACTTCCTTATTTCCCTCTTTGTCATGGAACTCCACCGTCGACGACGTATCCGGGACACTCGGCACCACTTCAAACGCTTGCACGATGGTGGAGCAGCTGTGCGGCACACGCACCACGACGTATCCATCGAGTGAAAAATACTTATTTGCAATCCCCTCGCACACACTACCAAGTGTTGCGGTGAACATGAGAGTTTGCCGCGGCCGCGGACAACGCTCTAACACAGCAATAAGACTCTGTTGTTGCTGCTGTTCAATGAGCATGCGATCCGCCTCATCCATCACAACGATGCCTACACTTCCAAGTGCCAATAGACGCTGCAGTAGCAATGCCTCGAGCTGTCCCACAGTTCCGATCACAACATGAGCCCCGGCTAGTAGTTCCTCGTACTGTGCATCTGCCCGCTCGCCCCCAACAATCTTCACAACACGTATTTCATCCAGTGCATTATATGGTGGGTCGTTGCTCCGCTTCCCTTCAGTGGAAGGCACGACAACGGGGCGCTCGTGCTGCAGCAGCGACTTCATTTCGTTGTCTGGAATTCCGCTCACCAACTGTTGTGCCTCTCGCGTTATTTGATCAGCCAACTCACGTGTGGGAACCACCACGAGCGCCAGCGGACCCTGGGATGCAAATCGATCCTCGTCACATTTCCTAAAAGCGCTGCTGTTACCACCGTCGTCACCTGTCTTCCCGCTGCGGTCACCTTTGAGCCGCGACGGGGGAGACACAATTGTCGCGAGCAATGGAATGAGGTAAGCAGCTGTTTTCCCGCTTCCCGTCTCAGCTACAGCAAGTACATCGATCCGTCCGCTTCCCAATGGTGGGGATGCGTCAACATCGACACCAGAAGGTGCCAGGGCTACCGGGACGCACTGCGACTGAATGGGTGTTGGCAGAAGGAATCGCCGAGCCACCACCGTACCAAGTGCCAAAGGCAGACGGGCTTCCTCCCAGCAGCGTATGGGTTGTAATGCTTCACTATTGAAAGCGGTGGCTAAAGAATTTCTAGCACCAGCACCACCGCTGTTGTTGATATTGCCAGTGACGGAGGAACCGTGGCGGCGGCGAGCCACAACTTCTATGCGAATGCCTATCTGTTGACGGAAGACGTCCCACCCAGTAGATGTCATCGCCTTTAGTGGTCGTTTGCTCCAATGCAAACCGACTTGCACTTCTTGACGGAACATGTTTTCTTCGGTACTCCCTTTACTAACGGTGTTGCTGCCGCTGCTGCTGCTGCAGTGGCGTTCCTCGCCATAACCTCCGTGAATGGCTGTCGGCACCGAGGAAGTAATTGTTTTACCGCTCATTCCAGTGCCTGACTGCAGCTGGGATTGCTGCTGTCGACGAAGTTTGCGAAGAAGAAGAGGGTCACGCGGAATTACACCCCTACGCGCCGCTGCTGCCGGTACGCCTGCGGTTTCCAGCAGTGTTGTCGATACCTTTACGGCAGGTGTCGCATTTGTTCCCGCCACGGCAGATGTTTTTCCCTCGTTATTCCTTCCTTCGCGGCCAATATTGTGAGGATGCGGCCCGTCACCATCGTTGCTCTTACGGGCAGCCTCTTCTCGTGCGTAGTTAACCACTGCCCTGTAAATGGCTGAGTTCTCAATGACTGAAGGAGGCATTAATGAATTTTGTGAGTGTTTTCCCTCCCCGCATCCGAGTGCGACAGGAAGAAGTTGCTTCTCCACCAGGTGAAGGAATGCTATATTTACATCACCTGTTGGACCGTCGTACGACCTGATTGCAGGACTGGCGCCGCCAGTATTATTGTTGCATGCGTTCATGCCGCTTGTTTTATTTTTTCTTGTGCTTGGGCTTGTGCGGAGGGTTGATAACGGGATTAACAAAAAAAAAAAAGGAAAGAGCAACCACATCACAGCGCACTAACAAGACAAACATCCCGAAAGAGAAAATGTGTGAAACACGTTTAGCGGGCCACAGTTCAGTTCCACTGCAATGGCAGTGTGGAAAGTGGTCAAGACATTCAGGTAAGGCAGGAGGAGTGTAGGTGGAAGAAGAAGAAGTGAATGTCAACAAACAGGGGCAATTAACGAACAACTGAACTGAAAGAAGAAATGAAAAAAAAAAATGCGTACCTTCCAGTCCGCTCACGGAACTGCCATTAAGAAGCAGACAAAAATCAAAAAAGGAAACAACCACCCGAAGGCACACACACACACACACACACACACACACACACACACACACACACACACACACACACACACACACACACACACACACACACACACACACACACACACACACACAAAAGATGCCATTTCCCACCAAACAAACGGCCCTTTTCTCGTGTGACGACTGGAGTTGCACGACACTTTGAACGAAGTGGGAGTGCAGAGCCGCTAAACATGCGCAGGTGACGGCGGACCGTCTGCTTACCCACTTGATAATATGTATATCATGTACCCTCTTCATTCCCTTGTAATAAATAATATCAAAAATAATAATAATATAAAACAAGAAACGCTGAATATTCCTTATTTTTTCCCCTCTTTCGCTGCGCTTCCCACAGCACGAAGAAAGCAAGAGAGAAATAAAGCGTACCAACAACAACAACAAAAAGCCCTTTTGCATCGAGCCGGTCGGAGGCGCCAGCAGCAACCTATTTTCCCTCTTCCTCTTCCTCTTCCTCCTCTTACGATCTCGCCTCTGTGCTAGCCACCGTCCATTCCCTTTTGCGAAAAAAGAAAAACAATTATCGTTTGCCCACTTTGCTTATCACATTTTTTTTTTTGCTTCCCCAACCTCTTCCACAATTTTGGCTGCTTCGTTTTCGTTCCCTCTGCTGTAACCAGAGAAGAGGGAAACAAATACACAAGTAATAACAGTTAAACGCCCGCATGCCATAATCAAGCCATATACAAACCAGTCACGGGTGAAGAAAAAGGTAGACAAACGACAACATCTTCACATGACCAGTGACATTTAGGAGCACCAGCAGAACAAAGAGAAAAAGGTTAAAATTGACATAAATACAAAAAAAAAACAACTACAACAACAAAAAAACAGCACAACACCAACACCAAAGAAGGGGAAGGGGAAGGGTAGCAATGTGGAAAGAGTCCCAATAGGCACGCCCGTAATATAAAGCAGGAAGACGGTCCACAATGCAGATGTGCGGCTATCGCATATATATATATATATATATATGTAATGCATACATCTACACATACATATGTCGGAAGAATGTAAGCAAAGTTGGAAGATATAGGGTAGAAAGACCGCTTCCAGGCTGTCAGCCACTAGTTTATGCACATGCACACGCAGCAAATTTTCAGAGAGAAGGTAGAAACCCGTTGATGAGGGGCTAAACGTGTTAGGGTAACGGAAGATCACGCCAAGTGTCGTAAAGCGCGGAAAGAAAAAATAAGAATCTGGAGCTTTACAGTTCAAAGTGGTCCCAGCCTACTTTTAATATGCCGCAACCGACCGTCATGGTCGAGTTTCCACAACATCACCACCATCCATAAACTCTCCGTTTTTTTCTTTGCTTCTTGTTACCCGCTCCTTTTCTTATTCTTCTCATCATATCGGTTTGAATTCCCAACACATCCCCCTTTGACGCCATGTAAGTTATTTCTTTTTTTTATACTTCAAGCACCCGCGTCTCTCCCCCCTCCATTTTCCTTTTTTCCCTTCTTTCACATCTTTGGGCGTGCACGACGCGACCTCAGTGACACGCAAAAAAAAAAAAGGCAAAAACTTCCAGCATGTCTCATAACAACATGCGTATGGACAAGCAAGAGGACGAGCTAAATTCGACTCTCCCCCTCCCACCTCTCAAAAAAAAAAAAAACACTAAACACTACACAAATACAATCATATAAGCACGTAACCACACATAAATAAATATATTTATGTTCATGTGAATATAAGTAATAACAGCGTAACAAAAAATGA
Source organism: Trypanosoma brucei gambiense DAL972 (assembly GCF_000210295.1). Lineage (NCBI taxonomy): Eukaryota > Euglenozoa > Kinetoplastea > Trypanosomatida > Trypanosomatidae > Trypanosoma > Trypanosoma brucei. The sequence continues at coordinate 2,153,077 of NC_026740.1, forward strand.
ATAAGTGTGCGCAACCGAGGTGGAAAACGGGGGGGGGGGTTGTACACCGTAGAAAATGAGCATCCTACCTCTTGAAAGAGAGTGTAACACCGCTTTTCGTCTCCCTGTTTTTATAAATGCAAACGCTGCACGACCCCCTTGTCTGCGATTCCCGTTCGCACTAACAGCTTTGGGTCCCTGCAGCTATGATGAGGTCTTTGCTTATTCCCTCTATGTGCAAGCTCTATAGTTCCACTTCGACTTCTCACTGCTTCTTCGCGCTTTCTCTCTCTCTATCTCGTTCTCCTCTTTTAAAGACCCTCTATCTTTACGCATGTGTATGTGTGCGGTACGCCTGCCCCCATTTTTTAAAAATAACTTCTATTATTTCTGTTTCCTCCTTTTCACCGCTCTTACCTCTCTCTATTTGTACCCATCTCGGTGGACATATGTGATCAGCGCTCCGAACGCTACACTTCATTCAGCATCCTATCGATGTCCTGAGGGTTAAGGAAGCCCGTGCTGTTCATTGTACTGTTATTGGTTTCGCTGCGCCCCCGACGACTGTGGCGTCGCCCACCCTCGCCACCGCTTTGGTCATCCCAGTCATTAAAATCTCCACTACGAGCATTACGGCTGCCATCGCGGTGGCCCCTCCGACGGCTGCGGCTGCGGCGCCCGCGGTCCGCTTGAATATCAGCTTCGTCCTCACCCGTAACAGAGCGCCCCGGTGAAGTTCCAAAGCCGGAGGGTTCCATGGTTTCTCCCGTCTCCGCCCCGCCGCGGCTATGACTGCGGTCACCCCTCCGTCTGCTGTGATCCCTGCGGCGACGGCGACTGCGCTCATGCACTTCCCCTCCCTCAGCCTCGTCACCCGTCATACTGCTCTGCATCATTCGCTGCTGCTGTTGTAGTTGTTGCTGCACATGTTGTTGTTGTTGCTGTTGTAGCTGTTGCCCGTGGGGCTGCATTTGCCCCGGGCTCATGGGTACCTGTGGGTACGAACCGGGTTGGGCCCCGGCGGCCCAGTTAGAGGCATACCGAAGGCTCGGCATGGATGGATCACGATCAATCGTGCTTTCGTCAACACATGAAGCGAAAAATGGTTTGCCCGTTCCGGTGAGCAGCCGCCATTGGCTGTCTGAGAAGCCGAGCCGCCTTGTATCCACAAAATCCATAAAGAACATGTCGAGGCGGATGCAGCCCGGCATCTCATCTAGGGGAACATCCGGTCGCAAGTTACCAAGCCCGGGATTACACATAGTTCTGTAGATGAGCCAAGGTATGATGAGCACAAACCACAACGCAATCTCAATCAGAATGTTTGAAATTGGCCACGCAAGGTAGATCGTCACACAGACGACTGTTGCGATAAACCGCTGATGGAATGCTGTGAGGAACTGCTGTAGCTCGCCACTTGCCCTGTCTCTATATTGCTGCGACTGTGCCATGTAGGATGCCATTAGCGTGTACGTCCACGTAACCACAGCAAAACCCATTACGAACCATGCGCAACGCATGGTCTCATAGAAGGGTGTGCCATAGACTTGTATGGGATCAGCTGCACCCGTTCTCGGTGACATCTGCAACCCGGGCTGCATCTGGGTATTTTGACTGCCTTGTTGTGAGTCGTTAATGGTGGCGTCCAGCTGCCCTTTCACGCTTGGATAGCCCACTGCTGACCCTTGGTGACCCCAT